>NC_047050.1:6300000-6527500 GCF_011762595.2 Tursiops truncatus | reverse complement strand
TACAGTCACCCCAGATTGATCAAGAAATCAAAGTAAAATAAAAAAACTCAGCAATGAATATGCTATATATAAGTTTTCATTTGATGTGATGTGCAAATTTGGCACTTGGGTTGCAAATTTAACACCTAGCTTACTTTTCTATGCCATTTTGAATGGGTGAGAAAAAGATTAACGCCTAGTAAAATATTACTAGGGTTAAATATAACCTTAGTAATAAGTAGGGTAATGTAGAAAAGGTGGTGACTTTATAGCCTTAGGATATCCCGTGGGGACTTAACTTTGTTCTGGGCTCTAATATGTTATCCCAACACATTTTAGAAGGTATCACACTGCAGGTTGATGATTCAGCCCTTAGTATAGTGTTTAGTACAGGGTGATTGTTCTGGGAAGGTGCTGCTGTACCTTTAAAAGACTAAAGAAGAAAAATCTATTTTATTTTTAAAAATTTAGCTTTATGTACGGGGTGACATTTTTCTAATGTTATGGAAGACTATTTTGTACTTTATACGGAGAGCTCAGGCAAGGAAAAATCTATTTACAAAATGAAAAAAAGTGCTCAGCTGAATGCATTTCACTTTTAAAGATGATATTCTGGTAATGAACTTTATCAAGCAGAGAACATTTAAGTGAAAGTATTCAAGTAGTTCCTATTTCGGTTGCCTCACTTAAGGATGTGTCTCTGTTTCCATTATAACTTCTTATTTTCAGGTGGCTCCAATGCAGTCCCCATAAATATTTGCACAGGGATGAAATGAGAATATTCTTGCCCGAGAAGGAGACTTTTTTTAAAATTTGGAATGCACTTGTAAAGAAGCTGTGGGCTTTGTTAATAAGGCACACTTAATTCAGTTTTAGAAATTGAAAAGCATTTACGGGACACCAACTGTGTGCAGGGCCTTATGCTGAGTGTTGGGGGGGGGGTTGGACAGGGAGAGGCACAGAGATGAGTGAGGCCTGGCCCTGCCTTTGTGTGGCTAGTAGCCAAGAGAGGAATACAAATAACCATAACCCAGCTCTGGTACAACTGATGTGATATGGATGGAGTCTGTAGTCAAAGTGCTGGCAGTACAGAAGGAGGAAGTACTAATGGATTGTAGTGCTGGAAATCCGGGTTGCTTCCTGCAGGAAGTGGCATTTTCGTTGCCCTTAAAAATCACGCAGCGAGGAGGGGGAAAGTTACTCCTATTTTTTTTTAACTATTTTTTTAGACTTCCTACCTCTTTTCAAAATGACTGGAGGCAATTAAAAAACCCAACACCTACAATAAGGCTATTAATATTAATGCAGAATATGATAGCCAGGAAGAAAGACGCCCACATGTTTCTTAGCTCAGGTATTTTTCCCTATAATTAAACATTAAATTTGGCTCTTGCTTGTTCACAGAGCAAAAATGGAAATACAATGAGTGACAGAATGCTGATTGTCTGAGAGACATGTGAAGACTAATTATTCATCAATTTTTCTCTCATGAAAGACGGTGAAATGAGGAAATAGATGGAGGTGTGACATCACGGGCTGTCTGATGTGGTGCCTGGGTTGAGGCTGAGGTGTCTGTAGTGAGAAATAGGGCACTAAGTTAGCAAGTTAGGAAGGTAACCAGTGCCATTCTAGAGATGGGTTTAGGGGTAGCTGGGGTGGAATTCACGTTGCTTATTGTAAGTGGGCTAACGCTTAGCCATTATAGGAATGTACCAGAGAAAACTGCCTGGGGGAGTTCTGTGGTAAAATGAACCATCAGGTATTCACCTATTTTTTTGAAGACCTTTCCAATTATAGATGAATAAGCTTTTAGAGGTTTTATACGTCCGACAAAAGGTTGAGATACATCAAAATCTAACTTCTTAAGGGACACAAGAGTACTGTAGTTTACCTGCAAACTCTTTTAAATTGATCAGCCCAGGGCTTCCCTGGTGGCGCAGTGGTTGAGAGTCCGCCTGCCGATGCAGGGGACACGGGTTCGTGCCCCGGTCCGGGAAGATCCCACATGCCGCGGAGCGGCTGGGCCCGTGAGCCATGGCCGCTGAGCCTGCGCGTCCGGAGCCTGTGCTCCGCAACGGGAGAGGACACAGCAGTGAGAGGCTTGCGTACCGCAAAAAAAAAAAAAAAAAAAATTATCAGCCCAATCATTAGCAATTAATATGAATGTTTTGCTTTGTGTGTAGTCTTAGAAGTGCACCTGCTGAGTTAACTTCCAAAGTTATTAGTAGTTGCTTTGCTGAAATTTCTTGTTCAGTGACAAATACGCACACAATTATTAGTAAATTGGGAAAATATAGTAAAGTATCCAAACATATTCAGAAATGTCAACGGCAATTTTAAAGGTACCTCACAGTCTTCAAGTAGCCACAGAGCAAAGTCCTCACTTTTTTCTACTGAAGTGCCCTGATGGATTCATACCCCGAGGGGCTGGAGGAAGACCCCAGAAGTGCCTGTGAAATCTACAGAGGTCTGAAAAAGATGATGCTTCATCTTTAAGAAATATGTAGATTTTATAATATTTTCCATAACGCATCCCTCTGTTTTCATGTAAATATAATACTTTAAATGACTTACAATTGAGTCCATGCTGTGCTGTGCTACAGAAGCATAGTCTATGTTATTCTAAAGTTCTATTGCCTTGGCATATCACTCTTTGCTCTTAGGGGTATGAGTTTGAGAAACACGAAATAACATAACAGTCTTTTATCCTTATTGAGAAATAGACTGGAGGCCTTGCAGGAGTTGATATTGTTAGGTCATCTCTCCCACAGAGATCAGAACATTTTGTTCACCCTTATTCTTTCCCTGACTTTCACTAATTCTGTTTTTGATAAGAAAGTTTGACAAAGTACTTGATCTTGGTTTAAATTGGAAGACTGTGTAGGTAGGGCTCAATAATTGCTGGTACCGTGGGCATAGTGACATTATGCTTAAAGGGAGAGAATGGCGCAGAGGGAGGAAGTCAAATGATGGAAGAGGAAAATCCCAGAGTCACTGCAAAACCTGAGGATGCTTAGTGATGGGAAAGGTTGTCAAGAGTGGTATTATGTTGTTAGACACTAGTATGTAACCTAACCTGAAAAGAATTTGGAAAATCCAAGAAAAGGAAAGGATCATGAAGAAATCGAATGGCTACGGTGATGGTTTGGGGGGTGGGTGGGAGCAGGTATAGGATAGAGCAAGACCTATAACATAACAGATGGCTGAGGTTTGGGTTCCTTCTCTCCCATCCTCCTTCCTTTCCTCCCTTCCTTCCACCACAGACAGACATAATTCGTAAGATGATTGACATTATTTTCAAGATTCCTTTACACTTACTTTCTTAGATATTCTTCTACCTACATTCTCACTTGCCTAAAAGGGGCTTCTGTTTCTGGGCAGCCTTCCTTTCCTCCCTTCTGCATCACCATTAGGACACCCTTCAGTGGACTGAACAGTCTTGGAAAAACAGTAGTTCTGGTTATGCAGTACAACATGGATAGATTTTAGGTGTGTATGCGAGGTTTCCTAACAAATGCCAATCTACTTGATGTCCATAGCACGACATTAAATCAGGCTTGGTTCGTTTGTTTTCTTTTACTTCATTTAAGTCTTAACCTGTTTTTGAAATGAGTTCTTTGTAAACCAGTCGGGCATGTGTAAATAATGGCTATCCCCTTTAATGACAAAAATATGTGTTTTCTTCTAGATACTTCATTTAGGCAGTTGAGCATTTTAGATTTTTCCTTTACCCAAATCAAGGAGCTTTTCCCATACTTAAAACATCTTTTGAAGTTTTATCTGAAATGGCAGGCCAGGGGAATGAATACTGAATATACGTGTCTGCAGTTTACACACATTTATTTGCAAGGTCCTGCAAAAGTGGAACAAAAAATTAATGAAAAGGGGAAGCAGATTCCTTATATTTGACTCCATTGCCTGTTTCTCCATGAGTTTTGGAGCCCATGCCACAGGGTTGCTACAGACCCAGCTTCCCACAACATGGCATTTGCAAATATTGGTTAATTTATTCATTAAATATTTTCTGAGTGGTTACTATGCACCAGGAACTGTGCTAAGTGGTAGAAATAAAAAAAGAAAAAAAGAAGTGCACTTACAGAGGTAACCATCTTAGATGTGATATAAATAATCCTATTAATAGAAGATGGGTGAAGTGAGAATCAAATGGACAACTTTCATATTTGACCTCAAGGCTATTCATATTAAGCTCTGAATATCCCTGTGTTCATTCACGCATTTACCTTCTCTCCTCCTTTTCCTTTTTTTAGTCCAGATGATATGGCTGAGAGTAGACCTAGCCTTCCTTGCCCGTTCTCAAGTCTTGCTATGAGAGCATCTGATAGCCTGTGGGATATGGTAACTTGGTAACTTAAACCAATAGTGATTGTTTATGAAGTAGCCCAAGGAATTAATTTTTTAAAATTGAAATTCTAATCTCGCAAATATTTAAATCTTTGGAAATGTTAACTAGATATAATTCAGAAATAAAGAATGGGGTTTATATGCAATTCTTTTTTTTTTTTTTTTTTTAGTGCTTTAATGGGCTGAAATCAGTTGCTTAATATTATCCAATAATACTTTTATATTTGGTGTTGTTCTTAAGTTCGGAGGTATTTTTTTTAACGGTGAAATAATCAATGTTCATTTTGTTCAGGTTCATCGTAACGGATTTCAACAGGTAAACACTACTGTGTAGTTTTAGATGTTTTTTCTGACAAATACTGCATATTCTGGGAGATAGTCATTGCAAAATTGCTTACAAAATAATTCTGTGAATCTCATATTTTCTTGCCATCTCATTTCTTACCCTAATATGGTATGGAAGCAGACTGCAATTACACTTTCACAATTACTTTATTATATGGTTGAAATATACTCCTGAAGCTCTTATTACCTTTTCCATACGCCATTTGCACAGACCTGCTGATGGCTGTCAGCCGTGCTTCCTCAGGACAATCAGCCATTCTTAGCAGTTGTGTTTAAATTCAGCACCGCAAACAGAAAGCACCTCTCTCTCCTTGGTGATGAAGTTTTAAGGTTCAAGCATTTATAATAATTCAAAGGACTTCATTATAACAGCTTGCAGAATTAGGCATGTGTGTTTTAGGATGTCGGATATTTATTTGTGGTCTTTGTCAAAGAGAAAAAGAAATGAAAACAACACAGTATTAATAGTGTGTGTTTGTGTCTGTGGCAACCTCAGCATCATGTCACCCGATGTCAGAGCTCCTTTTCCCTGAGAGAGGTTGTTTAAGATTTTCTACTTCAAATAATTCACTCAAAAGCTCTTTTCTCCATAATTGCATTTTAGGGGGAAAAAAAGACGCAACTCTACTCCATGTCTATAAACGGAGACTGGAATGCCATATATTCAAATATGGAATACATTTAGATTTAATGACAAAATCAAGCAACTTTCTTTTACATTACAAAGAGAAATGTTCGCCTTTAAAAGAAAGCCAGTTCTTAGGGTCTTTGAGAGTCTTCCAAAAAGAGATTTGGTTGACTTTGAGAGCCATATGGTACAGTCTGTTACCCTCTTCCGTGGATTTTTTTCCTTACCAGTCTATTTCACTCCCAAACTGTACTTACATTAGAACAACTACATGGAAGGCTATCTTTTATAAAGTTATGACATTTAAAATATATATACTAGGAAATAGTTAAAATATAATCAGCTTATGCGTTTCCTGCTGTCACATGCCAACACAGAGTGATTGCTTCCCTCTTTGAGAAATTAGATTTGAGTCAAATGCTAATATCCTATGGGTATGTGTGTTCATATAATGAAGTCTATAATGTCTACATATAATGAAGTCTATAATGTCCAATGTTCAGGAATATTCAGATAATTGATTACATGCCTCGATTTTATTGTGATTACATTTATCAATAAACTTTTTGAAACAACATAATTGTTCATTTATTTGGTACTAAGCCATTTGGTGTCTGTCTTCCAGGTAACCTCTTACATAATTCTGATGATTAGTAATGGTAATGAAATCAGTTGATTAAATGGTCTATTTGTAGCTTTGTGTGGTAGAAAGAAGATGCAGAAGGAATCCCAAGATGTAGATGCTAATTATAGAACTCACCACATGACGTGGGATGAGTTAGTAATTTCTCATCTTTTCTCCAAAACAAGAGGCTCCATTACCTCCAATATTCTTTCCTGACCAAAGAGTCAGGGGTATCTGCTGATTTGTAAAATGGTAAATTCCATAATATCAAGAGGTCCTGCGACTAAAAGGAACCAGAGGCCTCTCTATCACAGACACCAAATTTACAAGTTCAATGGTGTTGCCATTCATGAAATACCACTAGTATTCATTATAACCTGATCAGTTTAATGACTAAACAACACAGCAAAGTGGGTTTCCAAGGAGCAAATCTTAGAGCATATCTTGAACATGGTTTTAACCAGTTCCATCTTGACATCTTAATAGAAAAATGTCATTTTTAAACATTGAGGTCACTTTTAAAAACTGAACCATTTGGGCTTAATGGCAACTTGAGTTTGTTAAAGTGGCAAATGATAAACGTTTTCTCTGTTGTTTCATTGTATTAATAGGGTGAGTTAGGAAAGGTGTTTGAGAATCAGAAGTCAAGGAGTCCCAGGGAGCTGGGAAGAGCCCAGGGGTTTAGCTCAGCCTGAAGGAGTGAGCCAGGCATCCACAATCAGGTGTCTTGATGACTTGAAAGTTTCTTGCCTGCAGCTCACGCAGGCTTATCATCATCGTTATTAGGATTCTTACGTTGCTGGGACAAATCCTAGCATTGCTGTTTCAGGCACCTTGAAAGGCCCTATTTTAAGAGAGTTTGCAGGCTTTCCAAACGGGCCTGCCTTCTATCAGTCTGCTCTCTTTAGCAAATAAAATACCAGCAGGATTTAAGAAAGCAAAGTTCCTGACTTCAAGAAGGTTTTGGTTTAGGAAAAAAAAAGAGCTTATACTTTAAAAATTAAAAATTTGGGCGTCTCTGGTGGCGCAGTGGTTGAGAGTCCGCCTGCCGATGCAGGGGACACGGGTTCGTGCCCCGGTCCGGGAAGATCCCACATGCCGCGAAGCGGCTGGGCCCGTGAGCCATGGCCGCTGAGCCTGCGCGTCCGGAGCCTGTGCTCCGCAACGGGAGAAGCCACGACAGTGAGAGGCCCGCGTACCGCAAAAAAAAAAAAAAAAAAAAAAAAAATTAAAAATTTGGAGAGAATAACATAAAAGAGAAATATTATTAAGGCTCGATTTTCAGTCATTCTTCTCTGTGCCTCAGTTTTCTCATCTGAAAAATGGACACAATAATACTATTTCCTTTATAGGGTTTATGGTGAGGATTAAATTATAGAAATTGTGTAAAACTCCACCCAGCCTGCCTGGAACAGAAGTGTTCAGTGATCATTAATTGCTGCTGCTACAAAACTCACTCTGGCTGCATCAACATGGCCAGAGGGCCTCATGCTGTTTGTAAACATCACTTCTGAAACTCATTAACTTAGTCTTCCTTGGAGTCCCTCAGACTGGCGCTGAAGCTGGCGGCACTGTTGTAAGATCACACCAGTGCAGTCACGAGCGTGCACTTATCATCTTAGTCCAATGGTCAGAACCATCCCAGACATGGCATCACTTTAAGTTAGACACCTGCCCTGAAGGTGCCAGCAGGCCTCCCGAACCTCAGGTGCTCCCCCCACATATGGCTCTGGGCACCTTCAGGCAAGGCCGAGTCCCAGAACAGAAGCTGACGCATGGGCAACAGTTGGCCACAGTAAAATGTGCATCTCACCTGCGGTGGCCCGCTAGCCTCATTCCCTGATACACTTGCTGAGATGAATTTATCTCATGAATAAACTGACACTTTAGGCCCCAAGAAAAGTCAGACAAAGAAGTTCTGACCCAAGATGCCTGTAGACTTGTACACAGGACACACTAGTTGGGCGCACGATGGACAGAACAGGAGGCCTTTCACTGAAAGAAACGATGCAAAGACACCAGTTATGCACTTCACCTGGCTCTTAACAGTGTTTGCCCTGCAGGGGTTCCAGGTGTCCACAAATCCACAAGAGTCAACAGAACGCCCCTTCTCCTACGATCCTCTGTGCCTCTCACCATCTTTTTAATTTTCTCTATAATTACCCGAAATTATATTACTACCATTGTCTGTGAAGCGGAAGCCAAATTATCTTTGGATTTCTGAGTGGAGTTTTAATCTCTTAACTAAAATATAGACTTATAATGTGTGTGTGTGTGTGTGTGTGTGTGTGTGTGTGTGTATGTGAGAGAGACAGAGTTTGGAGAACTACTTCTAAGATATTTTAGGACAATCTGAGTTTCATTGTCACAGTTTGACTATTACACATTCCATAAAAGGTGAGAGGCACTCACTTTTACGTTGGAGGTATGCACTCTCTGTGTGTTATGACTTTCAGCTTTGGTTTGAAGTTAGTAAAAAGTGAATAGACAAAGTACAAGGAAGTTAAGATGGGTTAGTAATGACCCGCATGTTAGGGATCGGACAAAAGCTCTTCATGCTACTAATATTAGGAGTGCTAATGGGTGTTAGAAAATTAAACTAATTAAAGTCATTTTTAAAACCACGTTTGTCCATTTTACCAGGTGATAATAAGAGTGTGAAAGAGACATTACCATTCCATTTATACTTGTAATTTGATAATGAGCAATTATCCTTTAATTGGTATTCTCCCTTATTGTTTACAGGGCATTTGTACACATATTTGAAATGTATAACAACACCTGGGGGCAGAAGGAGTGTGGTAGAGTTGGATATCTGCTATACAGTAAAGGAAACTGAGGTTCAGAGCGTTTAAGTGAATTATTTAAAATCACGTGGCTAGTACGTGACTGAATAGGAACATGCTAATGAGTGAGCTGGCATACAACCATCTCCAGATATCTATTCTACAGTACATGGGCTGAAGAAAGCAGGCAACCAGCATGTCTGCCTAAATATTCAAATCATGGCTCAGGGAGAATAGCCAAGGAAATGCTAGTTTATTTCACCTTATTGAAGTCTTGTTTTTAAACAATGCGCAAAAATCTGCTTCTCTTCTGTTATTTTTACTATGACTTTTCTTTCAGGGTATTCTTGAGAAAACTAAATGCACGAAAAGTCAACATTGACAATGCAAGAAAGCTCCCCTTGAAGTGAATGTTAGCAATCTTAAGCATAATTTTTCTAATGTGCTGGAATATGGGCAGAATATACCTCTGAAATTTCTATGGAAAGCTAAAAAATATGACTTTTAAAGCAAATTTTTTTCATGTATCAAATTGGAAATTTAAAGTATGTCCTAAAATGAGTGACCTCAATTACTTAACAGAAATTAACAAAACCATGGAAAATACAATTATGATTAGATATAATTCCTGCTCTTGGGCACTTAGAACATTATAGGATGTATAAGATATTTGCATAATGAGGATGTAAGTTAGTGACGGTGCTGTAAAAGAAATGCAAATGTTAGTAAATGTTGAATAATGGTATTCAGATATTAGGAAAAGAAATCATTATCTAGTCTTCACTTGGACCATTATTTTGGGATACAATGTAGCAGTGGGCTTTTTTGTGCTGCTACCAAATATAATGACATCAGTAAGACAAAAAGGCTCTTTGAGTGTCCTTTCTTTAGAAACCAGGATGAAAGGTGACTAAAATATATGTTTCCCTTATAAAGTTGTCCGCGAAAATGTGTACCTCCTTGGAGACATAGATAACTTTGAGGAATACTGCTCATTCTTCGGAAATGTCAAACCTGTTAAAAGTACAGTCTGTGTATTTATTTCCAAACTCTGCACTGCTTCACAAATCCTATACTGCAACTCATGCCAATTATTGGTTTGTCTTTTTAAAAATTTTAATTACGAAGTCTTTCAAACACAGTAATTATTATCACTCATAATAATAATTAAAAATTAGATTATTATTATAAATCTTTCAAGCCCAATAATTATGTAATAATTATAATACTTATTCTTGAGTTTATATTATAAATTAGGCAGACATAAACAAAATAAAAGGTCAAAACACTCCCACTTTCCCCTCCAGTGCTACCTCCAGAAATAACCTCTGCCAATAGTTTAGTGTGTATCTTTCCATTGTTTTTACTATTTTTATTTAAGCATAAATGTTTATATTATTAGAGATGCATTTAACATATACTGAGTATCACAGAATCTGTAAAGCATGTAATTTTAAACCAAATTGGAATCATGCTCTGTTGTACTGTGTTTTAGTTTATCATAATTTTCCAGTAAATAATAATTTACCATCACTCTTTTGATACTTTGATGTTATAAGTGATTATTTGTCTTGTTTAGTGTAATAAGCCTATAAGTAAATGCAAATGATGTGACATTCTCTGCAGGGAATTTTGTTATTGGCACTTAGCAACAGACCAATAAAAGTTGATCAAGTCTATAATTGAATCCTCCTGAGTTATTTTAAAAGGATTGAATTATTTGGGGAAAAATAGGATTTGTAGCTAAGACATGTTACCACGTAACTACTATTTAATTAAGCATATATGTACAGAAGCAAGAATGTATTTTCAAGCAGACAGGTCCCTGTTGCCAGTGTAACTGAGCAGAAAAGTTTGTACCTTACAGCAGAAAGAAAAGACTTTGTGTACATTTTCTAGGCAGGTATTCCCCCGTTTGTGTAGAGATAGCTGTAAATATTTAATTACTTCACCAGGCTTAAAGGAAACATTTTTGGAGTAACAACTTTCCCAAGAGTTGGCTCAAAAGCATTTTTAGCAACTGAAATATTTCAATTAGACGTAATTGAAATATGACAGCACTTAGGTTATGTCGAGATATAACGAAGTACATAGTAATCATTCATTGAATGCTAACTGAACATTCACCACCTTTGCTTGATTCTACTGGGAATTAAGAATAAGACACAGTTTGTTCAAGGACTTTCCACTTCTGTAAATGCTTGCACCTACATTATTTCTTAGCAACTACGATGGAGAGTGGGCACGGCTATAGAGAGATGAAACTCAGGCATAATAAATAACTGGCGGTCAGTAAGCGATGAAACCAGAATCGGAAGGAGGCTGTCACCTCAGAGCCTACATAGGAAGGACAGAAAGGTCTGAATTACAGAACGTCTACCGTGACCCCATCCCATGCCCGTGGAGAAAGTGCTAATCGGTCTTCTGAATTTTCTCGCTCAGCTCAGAGCTAGCCTCCCTTTCCCCTTCTAGATGCAGTGCTCACTGGTTTGGGTATGGATACCAAAAGCAGCTCACCACCTGTTTGCCAGTCCTTGCCAATGTTCTTTCTGCTATACCTTGTTGCTTCTCAAGAACACGCAGTTTATGTCAGAACAACAAACATTTCTGGTGCACTTATTCTGACCTAGACATAGGAGGTTCAAGGTAAACAGCATACAGTCACTGTCCCGAAAAGCTCACAGTCTAGTAGGGCAGAGAGACACATAAATAAACAGGTAATGACAATGTACTGTGGAAGATGCTAAAGGGAGGACAAAGGGAAGCCCTAGTCTAGCCTGGACTTCAAAGAAGACTTCATGGAGAAGATGATGGGAAATGAAGAATCCAGTAAGAATTAGCCAGGTGAAAGGTGGGAAGTGTTTCCCAGCTCAAGAGACCAACATAAACCAAGGTGGGTGTGAGTCGTCCTGAGACTTTGGGGAGTTGCTTGCAGATTGGTTTTGCCAGAACAAGAAGGATCGGAGCTGGGGTTAGACTCTGGCCTCATGAGTCATGTTAAAGAGGTTGACATCTACTTGTTTATAAGAAGCCATTTAAAGGTTTTATTGAGGAAGTAACTTTATCAGATGTAGATTGTAGAGAGATTACTCTGGCTTTGGTGCAGTGAATGGATTTGTAAAGACAGGATGGAAGGCAGGAATAGCAACCAGGAATCCATCAGACTGATAGATTTCCAACTTTTTATGGCAGCAAAACCTTTTGAAAAACGTATACACTGAAATTTAATAAACATAGGAGATAGAAAAAGAGGAATCTTAGAACTTTTTGGAAGAAATTTTGAAAACCATTGACCTAGAGGTAGATGAAGGGAGAATGAAGTGGTAACACTGATCTAACATGGCAGAGATCAATGGAAGGATTTGTGATGTATACAAGAGGGAAAATCAGATGTGGATGGCTGGCTGGATGCCAGTGACAGAGAAAGAAAATAATTTCCAACATGACAACAACATTTACTGATACCGTGTACCAGGCATGTATGTAGCCCTGTGCTGAATACTCTACATGAATTATGTAATTTTTATTACAACCCTATAAAAGAGATGCTATCATTAACTTTAATTTACAGATGAGGAAACAGGCTAAAGGAGCTAGGCACAAAACCGAGCTAAGACTAAAACCCAGACCTGTCAGTATTATCCAAGAAGAGCTTATTAGGAATGATGAAAAATAGACCAAGAATGGAATCATGGGGGAGCCCAGGTTTTAAGTGATGACCAGAGAAAGAGATAAAAAAAAAAAAAAGAATCAGGATAGAGTGGTGTCACTGAAGCCAAGAGAATAAAGAGTTCTAGGGAGTGTGTTGTCAATAGTGAATATTACAATAAGATAAAGACTGAGAAATGGCCACAGAATTTGCCAATACGGACATCATCAGCAACTTGATGAAAGTAGTTTTAATGGAGTGATGAGTCTAGAAGTCAGATAATGATGGACTTAGGAATGAGAGGAATTGAGGCTGTCGAGGCCAAGAGTATGGGTGGCTCTTCAATACATTTACCTGAGGAGGAAGGAAAGAGATTGAGCAGTGTTTGGGGGAGACAGAGAGCTGGAGTGGTTATTTTTGGATCAGAGAGACTTGAGTATATTTATATGGAGAAGATAGTGCTGTTGGATAAGGAGTGAGTGGTGAAACTTGATGAAGCCCAATCTTGTGGAGGCAGTCTCAGGACCCACTGGGGCTGGAGTGGAGCTGAAATGGCGCTGCCTTCAATGGAAAGAAGGGCACCAATGCTTTGCAACTGGAGGAAGCAAGTAAGGAAAAATTCAGAAGGTGGTTGATTTATATCTCATGGGCTCTAACTTGAGGACGTGCCCACCAATGTCCCTGGTTGCTTAGTGAACAGAGCAGGGTCATATGCTCAGAGTGATGAGATGGGGTTGGTTAGCAGCTTTGAAAAGATGAGTGAAGGTTTGGAACAGGTGCTGTGAAATGAGGGAGAAGGAGCCAACCAAGATAAGAACAAGGAATTGTGGGTAATGTTGTGGACTCATCTGAAAGCAGGTACTGGGAATACCTGAATTTCTTCTCCAAGGAGCTCATAACCTTGGGAAAGTTATAGCTAACCCTCCCCAGCATCCTGGACCCCTCCTTTCTTTGGAGGTGCTTCTGTTAATATCAGGCACTATTGGCATTCTCTGGTTTGCCTTTTCCTTCTAAATTTCATTAGAAATACACAAAGGATACACAAAGTGCATATCTTGACATTAGATGATGGCTGGTCATATTATGCACTGGAAACAAAACAAATGGGTACTACCAACGAGCTCCTAGAACTAGGCAAAACTTAAAGAATTACAGAGCAGTTAGTATACTGATAATAACTTCACTTCAGTTACCTACAGCAGGATTTTCCAGACTATTTGCTGGGAATATGAGTGTCTTGTGAAGTTAATAGGTGCTCCATGACAGCAAAGTTTTCCTAGGTCAAAAAAATTAAAATATCATTGCATACCTTCTCAAGAGACTCACTACACGTTAGCTTATAAAAGGCTCTGAGAAGTCCTGCTGGATTATCATTTGTTTAACTTTGTGTAACCCAGTAGAACACGCTTGGGGGAAAATGATTTCACATTCGGCCATACTGCACTGAAGGCACCTGACCACATCAGTGGCCAGTAAATTGAGTCTGGTGTGTAGGTCAGTCTGATGTGCCATCACTGGAGACCGATGGTTAAGTTAAAAAGCCTTACATTCCCAGAGTGGATGGCACTACTAGCCCACAGCGCTTATGGTTCATGCTTTCAATTAAGTAAGCCTGGTCTTGCTTCCCTGAGGCTCTTACATGCCACCAAAGAGTGAAAGGAATCCCCTGGCAGTCACTGAATCTGAGAAGTCACTTCCAACAGCACTATTGGTAAGATAGGAGATACTTGAGGGACTTGCAGGAATTCTAACTGATTGTTCCCCCAGGTTATTAGCTGAAAGAGGTAACTAGGATGGTCCCACGACCAGCTGAACTCAAGACAGGCCCCTAGAGTGAGAAAACACACAACCAGAAGTGACCAAAAGATAAGGGCTGTACCATACAACCCTAACCTCACGCACGTCCTGGGCACGCACACGTGCTGCGTCCTGGGCACGCACATTACGTTCTGAACACGTACACATACTATGTCCGGAGCACTCATCCTGCGTCCTGAGCATGCACGTTCCGTCCTGAGCACGCACGCACGCTACGTCCTGAGCACGCACGCACGCTACGTCGTGCGCACGCACGTTACGTCCTGATCAGGCATACGTGCTACGTCCTGAGCACGCACGCACGCTACGTCCTGAGCACGCACGTTACGTCACGTCCTGATCAGGCATACGTGCTACGTCCTGAGCACGCATAGTAGCCCTGAGCACGTACACAAGCTACGTTGTGAGCGCCAGTGCTGCGTCCTGAGTGAGCGCGTTACCTTTTTTGTCAGCCTGAGGCGGTCTTCGAAGGCTTTGAGGAAAGTAAGTTCCCAAAGGTTAAACTTTATTAAGGTTTTGATTTCCAGTTTGTCGTGGAATACCAATCGTACGTCCTTTTTTGGGCCTTTAGGCATTTTATCTTAAATAAACTTGGGTGCTGACACGTTCTGCAGTCCATTTAGGTTTAAGTGTGCCCTCTCACTAACTGGTAATAATATTAAAATCAGTATTGTTTTTAGTCAATAGGAGGCTCTTAGTGCCTTCTACAGCCGGTGGCGGTGGCCGGTAAGTACCTGCTAGAAAGTGCAGTCGAGTCAGTGCGAAGGTACCTGAATGTCATCAGCTTGTTTTGATTTGCGAGGATGATGCATTGTCTGTGAATGCCCCAGCTTTTCTTACACCACGGCTACCTCATTTGCCAAATATGGGAATGATCCTTTGTTCATGTTAATTGAAAACGACATCCTTATTCATCATATGCAATTTTTTTTAGTCATTAAAATTCTGTCCAAAGCCTATCCAACTGAGGGGAACGGCTGAGTAATACCCGGGGCTTGTTAATCTATTGTTATCAGCCTTCTGTTTTATCCTCTTGACATGAAGAGCAGCAGGAGCTCTGATGTCCAAACTTTGCCTTTGATTCTGCACCCAAAATGTAATGCTGGAGCAGTTATACTCATGACCTACAAACGTATTTTTGACCTAGCTCATCCAGAAAATGTCTGGAGACTTTCATTTTACTTGAAGGGTCAAAGACTCAGGCCTGATTATATTCGCATTGGAAATATAAATTCCTATGATAAATTTTCCTTTACGTTGTTACAACTGAGCAACTTTCCAGTACAATTGATTAAGGTAGTGGGGGGGGGAATGAACTTCTGAAAGTTAAAAACAAACAAAAAAAACCTTTAAAAATGAGTCTGGGTCTAAATTATACTGCTAATCATCACCTGAATTAAGATATAGCCATAGGCTGTATCTGTTTAATGTCTTATTCTTTCTCTGTGACCTTCTGAAAAGTAGTAACAAGACACATTAAAATAATTTATATTAGATGTCAAAAACGTGTTTTTTTTTTTTTTGTAATAAAGGTTTCCAACCCTTTGATTAAATTTATGTTTATATGTGACACTTGCTTGAGGTGCATAAATTCACATGACAATGGAAGTCCGCGCACTCACAGTACCCAGTGCCGGGGTGAGTTGAATTTGGACACATGACATAAATAAAAGTGGTTTTATGTTTCACCTTCATCTGGTAGGTGAGCACTCCACCTTTTCTTGTGAAACATAATCGGTTGTGACATGGCAAAATTAGATCCTGGCTATTTATTATCTTCTGAAATCAAACCCCATAACTGGGAAAGCATGTGGTAGGTCTGTAGGGGCAGCTTGCATGCAGAGAGGAGAGGGGGGGCTTTCCAGTTTTATAAGCTCAAGGTGATTTTCTCCAACATCTCGAGCATTTTAATTACCCTGAAAGATTGAGTAAATTATTATTTGAATACTTTATGGCATTGCATGTTAACTTTTCAAGGACAAAGTGCTGTACTTTGCTTTTCACCAGTGCCTCATCTGTCAGAATATATCTTTGAAATTTATGTAGTTTGCTGCAGAGTAAAGGGGGGACAGACCTGGAATCCTATGAATTATTAGGAGACATCAGAGTCAAGTGTGATCTATCCCACAACAAAAGGAGTATTTATTCATATCTGATTTCCAGTTAGAAATTAATGACATTAACGGTGAAATTGATTCGCTGCATTTTCTCAGAACATGTTAAATAAAATTGGCTTTCTTTGGTGAAGTTATTCTGGTGTTTTTTTGTTTTTTTTAAAAACCCTTAGCAGAGGTGAAAGGCTAAGCAAATACCTTCAATTCAAAATAAAACAAATTTTACTCAAATGGTTTTGGGCATGCCAGTTTCACCCTGGGTGCCGTGTTTCACAAAGTATGTTGTGAGAGGTGTGCTCTTTTGTTTACGCTTATAGATAAAAGGGGTTTCAGCTTGGGTATTGAAATCTTTAATATATATGTGTAAAAGCATTTTTCGGCCTGCAGAAAGCCTCCATGCTGAGTTTGACAGAGTCTGTTTAAATGTAGAAAGTGCATAATATGTCATAGGCTGTTTAGTTGATCTTTGTAACCAATAACAAGCTTTTCTCTGCAGATATAATTTTTTCTTTCTCCATAAGGGCACTCAACCTTTTACTAACTTCATCCTACCATCAGTAGATTAGATTAAATCCCCATTTACTGCATCATATTAATATTTTCAATGGCACACTAATCCAAGAAATAAATGTGTCAGTTTCTATGGCTACATTGTAATGGGCATAGCTATCAGAGAGTGCCTTAAGGCCACGTAAAAGACTTAATGTACGGATTGAGTAGAAGCACATTATTTATTACAAAGCTATAAGCCAAGAAATTTAGCAATCTCATTGAAAAAATTTGCTCATTTGATCTGGGCCAATTTGCCTGACTGATAATATTGAATATTTAGTATCACAATGTTTTTGCAGTTTTAAGGATAAAGTGTTCTGAACTAATTTGATTCAGAGCAGTTGGTTGAATGGAATGATTTTATGTTCCTGAAATGTTTATTGATACTTCTTTTTCAGTTTTAGTGACTAAAAATTTAAGTGGGACTAAGGCCTAGGCCTCTGATGAGGGTAGTCTCTTAAGCAAAAACGGTAGCAGAGAGAGAAACAAACCCACTTGGCCTGATTGTGTCATCTGACAGGCATAGGTGGGGAGAGAGGAGATCAGGCACGGAGTTGGGGAGTGGGAAATCATGCTCCCCACACCCCAGGAGTCAAACAGGTTTTATTCTCTATGAGCTTTGGTGGGACGGTTTGATTCACCCTGAAAATTTGTAACGGGAGACTCTGAGGAAGGAAGATGTGTAAAGAAAAACCTCTCCTATTCTCGTTCTCCCAAAACTCCCACCCTTAATTCCACTTCTATGATAATAAGAGAAGTGCTAGGATCATTTGATAGAAGAGACCCTCTCCCAGCACAAAGCCTGCCGCCTTTCTTCAATATATTTACATTTGAACCAACAAGAAAATGGAAAATGACAATTTCAAATGGGTTATTTTGGCGTCATGTAATTAAAAAAAAAAAACCGTTTGACTGGATTTAATTTTTTCCTAAAGTGAATGTAGACAAACTTATTTCAAAGTTGAGTGTACTCTTTGGTGGCTGGTAGAATATATAATTGGAATATGACTAATTATTGTTGATTCATTCACTGAAGTATGCGCATAAGAATCGAGGGGATTGTTTTCCTTTAAGTTTGGTAGTAGAATATATCTCAGATCAAAGGCTGTCTTGGTCCTTGCTGTTGTGTAGTATCTGGAGGAGGCTGACATTTTTCAGGGAGATGTGTAGGGCCCACTTCTGACCATCCTATTTTCATATTTCTTAGCTTGGTTTGTTTCCTTATTATTTGGCATGATTTATCATTTAAACAGACGTAAAATCTGGAGTTGTTACTACAGTATTCATTGACATATACAATTACATTTATACTTGGCACTGCATTTGGCAAACTATATTTCAGTTTGGAATTTGGGTAGAGAATGTTTAAAATTTGGATATGTCTTCTAAAAATCTGTTGAAAGACAAATTTTTTTCTAATATTTCTTTATACTTTCTAAAAAAGCTACTAATAGCTGTGTAGACTGTAACATCGACAAAAGCTGACATCTCTAGAATTTCACATGTCAATAGAACAGTGCAAGGAGCAGTGAGAAGACAAGAGAGACTTAGAAAAGCATGTTAGTGGCTTGAACTGAACCCTCCCAATCTATTGAAGTCTTAAACCTTAAGTTCTGGAAAAGTCCATTTCCAGTAAGTCAGAATAACCCATGACAACACTTCATCAGCATCAATGCTAAGAAGTAAAAGATATTAAGAGTAGGTAGTTTAAAATTGAGAACAGACAGAAGGTTGTTGCCTAAGAATTAGTTTGAAATAAAATGTCTGCATGAACTGGTATATTTTTATTTTATTAGAGAATGTTATCTGTCCTTCAATTAAAAAGTGGCTCATACAGACTTCGGTGGCTGTTTTCCAGCACAGTATTAGCACAATCATCCTCTCATTTTTCTGAGAAGTGAATAAGGGCTCTTTGTTCTTAAAGAAGCTCTTTGTTTCTATAGCATTTAGTTTATATTTTGATAATAAAACCAGTATTTTAATACTTTCAAAATTCAAGTACAAATACCTAAGAGGCATAATTTAAAATAAATATATACTTTTATAAACTTAGTGAATGGAATGCTTTTATTTTCGTAAGAGCATTCTGTGGGCTAGTCATATTAAAAGTTATTTAAGCCTGTGAGTAAAAGAAATGTTCCTACCATAACATTTCTTTATAGTCTGAGCTTTAAAAGGATTATACATATTGTATACCTAAAACATTGAGTATAGTATTGTTTTCATAAAAACTTTCATATAGCAACAAGTGTCTTCTGTATCAACAGTATTTTTCAATTGAAGTTTAAAAATGTGAGGGGTTTTTTCATATTCTGCCACTGAGGCTTATTGGTGAGTTTAGAAAGGATAAATGCAAATATTCTAGCATCAGAAAACATGAAAGGAAATTTCTGTAGCGTTTTTTGCCCTCTTGGTTCCTAAAAGAGAGAGTTAGCATTTCTCTCTCGCATGGTCATTAATAATGACAGCTGTCCATGGTGCAGAGTTCACCTACATTATTGTCAGTAACAGGGCTGGCAAGAGAATATTTATTACAAGAGGAGGAGGGACAGAGACATGATGTTGAAACAGAAGACAAGAGCAGAGTTCAATTGTCTTTTTTTTTTCTATTGAAATAAAATATAATCATTCCCTAAGCTTTCTTAATAGCGTTTATTTCAAAGCATTATTGTTGCAAGTATATTTCATCTGCATAAATGTTCCTTGTAGTGTTGGATTAAAAACTGAAATGATCAGGCACTCATTTTTATTTTATTTTTCCGGTAAACCTGTCTAATAACCAAATATATTGGAATGACTCCTAAAATATCATTTGAATTGTTGATAGGAGGACAGTTGGATTGTTAAGCTCTCTTCCCCCCCTGCCCATGATATAGAGAACTAAGAGGATTTAACATAGAGACAGCTAGCATTTAAATAGTGATTTCAAATTTTGCTTAAATAAATATAATAATAATAATGTGTAGGTTCCAAGAGGAAGAGTTTACAAAGTACATTTATGTAGCCTCTCCTTGTTTCTCTCCCTCCTTTTCTGTTCCTCCTTTCTCTGTCCTACCCCTCGTTCTAATTTTAGCCTATTAAGGCAACTATACTTGGAATTCCTTTCCTGAGTTAGTCTGTTGATTGTCCATCGAGGTACAAAGGAAAGCCTGTACTCGGAGTCAGGTTTTCTCTGCTTACCCACACTCCCCCACCCCAACTACCGCAAGAGAAGCGGAGAAATAGCCTCTTCAGTGCAAATCTCTAACTGACTGTGAATTCTTTTAAGAAAATAGTGAAGGGGGTGGGGTAGGGAGAAATGAAATTGGATAAATGTGAGGTTCTTTTCCTCCCTAATTTCAGAATAAAGAAAGGGAGGGGATGAGGGACATGGCCTTTTTCTCCCATTAATTTATACAGAAATCATACAAATTCACAAGTATGGAGATACAGTAATGAAGATATATTAAAAGAAAACTTAAAAGCCATTTTATCCCTTAGCTGACAAAAGTCGTATGACTTCTCAACATTATTCTTGAGAACGATTGTAGTTGTAACAAAGATACAGTCTACGGTATGGCACATAGTAGGTATCCCATAAATTTTAGCTTGCTTTTCCCTTGAGGACAAAATCCCTAACTTGTTCGCTGTCCTATTCCCTTAGCAGTGATCATCGTGCACACCCCTAGAAGGCATTAAATGAATATGTTTAACAGTTGTGTGAAGGGTAGATATGTACAGTACATATAGGCATTAATGAAGTACGATTCATAAATATATTTGAAGATAGTTTTAGCCGTGCAGTCACACTGTTTGCAAGCAACCCCTCACTGTTGGCTGTCAGTAGATTTCACCATGCCGCTTGACTCAAGGACACCTCCCAGCTCATGTCCTTAAGGTAGAGTCCGGCCAAGCTGGCCCATTTGAAAGTGATGCTGTCAATTTCCCGATTCTCTGTGGAAGATTTTCTTTTAAAAGCAGACTTTTAAGGCATTAGTGGTTTTCCTTTAAGTAAAAAAGAATATGAGCCTTTTCCAAACTAAAATCAAGCCAAACAAATACAAACTGTTACAAAATAGAATTGAACTAATGTCCGAAAAGTACTAGTTATGGGCCTATCAAATGTTATTAACAAGAGTAAGGCAAGATCAGAACTCAGCTGAAATGATGTTGCTGTTTCAAAAAGCTATCCTCAGATTGTCACAGTGAACCAAATCACTGCTTGGGTTCACTGGAAACATTCAGAGCAGAGAACCAAATTAAAACAAATCTCTTTGATTATTATGGCTTAAGGTAAAAAAACTTTATTTTTTCTCTCCTTTATAAATATTTAATGATTCAATTTAAATTATGGGAAAATGAAAAGAAATACATACACAATTTTTTGGTAAAGGTACAGAATTACAGTAGCCATGGATAGCCTGCCATGCAGTATTTGCCTTTTCACATAACTCCATTGTCAGTTATCTGTGGCTTTTTAAAATAGGATGGAATTACCTGTTACTTCTTTGCCTCAATTTTATCCACTTCTTCACCGGTGCTTTGAATATGATGCCAAAAGAAGCTAGTGCTTCATTCTGCCTGACGAGTCACAGTTATTAGAGCTTTCCCAAGTAACGTGATCAATACCTTCAGAGGTGTTTTATTCTACTTTTCTTAGACATCCTGTAAAGATACTTTTTCAAGCGCTGCTTTTCGGAGATACTGAATGATGCTCTTCTGTTGCACAATAACAGATATAAAAACAAGCCTTAAGCAAATGAGTGTGTATGGCTTAAGGAGTTGCAAGAATCTTGTGTGGGAGCCACACCTAAGTTTTTGCTGTCTCTCAACTCGTTTGTGCTGTGATCCTGAATTAACTTGAAAACTCCCTTTCTATACAAGAATCGAATTTCTCCCATTTAAAACCCTTGCATGTGCACTGGCAGATACAGCATTTGTAATTTCCACCACCCCACAAGTGAACTCCAACCAGTGGGAGGGGCTGCCGTCCCAGGCTCCGGGAGGAAGAGTGATGCTGCAGAGGTTCCCATAGGACTGCAGAGACAGATGGTGGCAGCTCACGCCACTTGCTTGCTCTCTCTGCTCTTGTCCCAAGGTTCACAAACTGGCCCGTGAAACTTTACCTGTCCCCAGGCTTGGAATATAGCACAAGTAGAATTAGGCTTTATGATTCTTGGTGACAGTACTAATATTTTTCGTAATTCAGCTGTTTGTGTGGAAAATACTTTTTGTTCCATTTCCTTTGTCGTCCTTTCTTTCCTCCTGAGTCGATCCATCTTCCCCCGGCAGTAGCGCGTGCACTCCCAAGGGCAGCCAAGGCTGCACTGGAAGCAGTGGGTTGCCACTCAGGATGTTTAAAACATTTGTCTTACCATTAGTTAAAGGGACGAAATGGTGGTTCTGTATATAGGATTTCCAGGCTTTCAGTTGTCTCTATTCTTCATAGTCCAGTAAGTAAGTTTTCCTTTTTTAATGGCACATTTTCTACATCATAGCTCTTAGCAAACAAGCAAGAATCAATAAGTATTGAACTTCATTCAGTATCAGCCATGTAAATAAAATGTCAATTGTTCAGGCTCTTAGTCTGGACAAATCTTAGTCTTTCGTCAAGACTATCTGGAACCTTCCAACTCCCACCAGCAGGGAATCAGTGCAGGAGCAGTACTCTGTGCGAGAATAATAGCAAATCTGTGCTTGTATATATTCGGTATGTTTCGGGAGCTCTGTAAGAGGGGCCTCAGAAACCCAGGGACCAGAGCCATGAGACACACATTCTTGGGTACCAAGCGTCGTGCCTCTGCTGGTCATGTCCCAGTGGGGAAGTGAATCACCTCACTCTGACAGAGACTTCATGATGAAAAAGAACTGAAAGACACACTGTAAACTTACATGGATCAGGAACAGGTGATCTATCTTCGTCCAAACTTGCAAGGGAAAGAGGGAGCTGGAGTCGCAGCATAGACACTGGGCATCTGAAAGCACATTAGGAAGTAGTGTGCTCACCGGCAGAACAAAGAGCACTTACTTCCGTGGTTATAGACTGTAAATTACAGGGGGAACACTTCTAATTTCAGGAAAAGTGGTCATCTGTGACTGCAGTAGAATTCCTCAGATAGGCTCACCCCAGACCAGAGCTGCCTTGAGCAGTCATTGGGGTTCTGATACCCAAGTTCCTGGCCAGAACTCTGCCAGGGACACAGATGGTACAGGAGCTGTGTGACCGTGGCCCATTCTGTCTCTCTCCACTTTTGATTTGCTTGGGAAAATGAAAAAAATTCTACTGACTTTTTGGACTGTTGCAAGGATTTAACTATGAGATGATGTACGTGAAATTGCTTTATAAAGTACGATACAAATGATATTCTAGTATTGCTCCTGATAGGGTCAGAGTTGTTGTTTTGTTGTTAGACTATCTTTTCCCAGAATTTAAGTGTTTGGAGAGACCATGTATGATACCACTAGAAAACAGTAATAATGAAGAACATAATTAAATGTGGGGCTGGCATCTTGTGTGCAAAAAAGATTTGATCCATGATACTTATTGGGAAGGGTATCTTTTTGAATAGAAATTATTGTTTTCACTTAAAACATACATGAGAGATGATTTATTTATAACAACAATTAACTACCCTAATAGTAAAAAATTACCAGCCTGAAAAATAACCATTATGTTAATCACATTGTATATTTTTTACCCCTCCTAAGAAATGGAGATCTCTCTCCCCTGCACGTGGACTCTTCATGACCCCTTAGTAATAGGTAGGCCATTTGACTTGACCCTTGTTAAAGAAAAAAGTATTCTGAAACTTGTCAAAATGATAAGAAGACTTTAATCCAGTCTATTGTGACAGACTATTGTGTCAAGACTATTGCAGTGGGGAGAGATCAGGTTCAACTCTGAATACAACAAGAATACGTGGGGATTTATAGTCAAAGGGCTAGCTTGCAGGAGAGAGTGGAGGATGGAACATTATTAAGGGTAATTACAGTGGTAGGGGTCATTCTTGCTAAACCAACCTAACAGGATTCTTGTTGAAGACAGGCCAGGGTGATCAGATACAAAGAATGGGATGATGCGAGATGGGGAATTTGATCAGATATTGGAGGGGAGGACTCTCTCTAAACTAGCTTAGAAAGATTCTTGCAAAAACTGGACACTGCAAGGACAGACACTGTAGTCCAAGGTTGAGGCATGGTTGGAAGAGGGCTCAGAGGAACCTGACTAAAGTTTGGTCAAGGAGTCTTTGTCATCCTTCAACTGCTGCCTTTCTCTCTTTGCCCTTACTTCTCCAGTCGGCACATCTCCTGTCACGGTTTTAGCAGTGACTCTGTAAGGTTGACCAAAAAACTAACATCAGTAGACATCGAATCCTATGATTTCTGTGTTTCATTTTTACAGACTTTTTTAGGCTAACATCTCCGAAGTCAAACTTATCAACTATCTCCCTTTCATCATTTTTGACATTATCATCTTTTGTTCTTCTGGTCCTTCAAGCTAAAAATCTGGAAGTCTTCTTTAACTGCACACTTTTCTTCATCACATCAATTAATTTTGTCAGTTTATCTTCTTGGATTGTGCTGGAATTCCTGTTTTCACCAGTACCATCTCACAGCTATGTCACCACAAGAGCCTTTATCTGCTGTCCCTGCCTTCAGATCTGCTTACAGGTAACAAAAGGTCATCTGACCTTCCTTAGTCACAATGTAATTCCTCATTCCTCTACTGGCTGCTTGCTTTCTCTTGCATGAAATCTTACACCTTGCATGGCCTCCTTGTGATGCTAGCCCTCTGTTTCCAGAGGCCTGGCATCTCATGCTCCCTCTGAGTGTTGTACATACATTCTTCTGTCTCGATCTTTTCCGTGCCACTCTCACCTTGAATGCTCACACTTGACCCAAGTTCTTTGCTTCCTTTGAGCCACAGGGTCAAGGGCCACATCTTCCTTCTAAACTTTTCCTGATCCCAGTTCACCTTCATTTTCCTCTAATTTCAACCTCTAACATTCAGAGGCAGTCTACGATATTTTAGTTCTTAATATTGCACTATTTTTACACTATATTTCATGGTCACTTCATCATGTTTTTGTGAATAAATAATGTTTCAACAATGAAGTACAGCTCTTAGGGGCCAGATGTTTTTCCTCTAGATCCATCTGGGTATCTTACAGGATACCTGGTAGATAAATGTTCATTCAATACTTACTGCTTGATTGATGATTTTACCAAGTTTTCTTACCAAGAAGGTGTTTCACTCCTTACCTGCTGCTTTTTCTCTATTGTACAAATATTCAACATTTTGTTAAGAAATGCAGGTGTAGGAAGTACGTTTTCTGGTTAGTTATCAATATATTTCTTAGGCACCCATCCTGTGAGCACTTGGGTGGCACTATTAGCAGAGAACACAAGTTCTTTGCCTCTCTTCAGTAGAAGTTTGGTAGATATTTGTTCAGAGAACTGATAAATGGCATGTTTGCAAGCAGATTTATTGTTGGAGAAATTAGGAAATGAGAAGTGAAGAGACTTGCCCAAGGTTATGTATTTCTGTGGCAGTGCTTATTGCCATGGTTGAAATAGGGAATTAAAATTATTATCTGGATAATGTAAGCTATACCAAAAAAAAAAAGCACAAAAATCTATAAATATCAAGGACAGTGAGGACATAGAATAGTTTATGAACTTTGAAAATTAATGCTTTATCTTTGCATAATAATATCTACAAGCCACACTGAACCCACCCTATTTAGGTAAAGGGAGTGCCTGGTCACAACTCGGAGGTGTCTTTTGGGGTCCTCTGGAGGGCAGGGGGCGAATGGAGCAAATTGTGTCATTTCTAGATGGAACACTTAATACTGTTTAAGTCAGGTCTTCCACATCTGTCCAAGGGAAGACTGGATTTCCATTAAGTAGATTTATGGAGAGCATGAACATTCTTCTCTAGCTCAGGGATTTGTGTTTAATTTTCTGGGATACTGTCCAATGATAATGTCTTGAGGACCTGAATTTTGTGAAAGAAAAACTAGGACTTGAATCTTGTGAAAGAAAAACTAAGATAAAAAATATTCTACTCTCCGTGCTGGCTTCAAAATAAATTGGCCTCTGAATGCTATGGCCATGATCCCCATGCCCCCACCAGCCCCAATAGCTCTTTGGTTTCAAACAACATATTTAGTGTGGTTTTACTCAATAAAGTTTTGGATATTTGTTGCTGCTGTTGTTATTTTTATTCATTTTTTGAGGTTTTCTTGATGGTTTCTAGGGCATAGCAAAGGGATATTTAGCAAAATGCAGAGGTTATAATGGTTATAGAAACTAAGGACGTTTATGTAGTGCTGATCTCCGAGATGCTTCTAACTCCTTCTAAAATTAAACAGAAGCATGTGGAGAGATTTGCATGTTCCCAGGTAGAATCAGTTATATGGGGTTGTTTTTTGTTTTTTGGCTTTTTTTAGCATAAATTTGAAAACTTAGTTTAGAAATTCAACTGGATGTTGTCGTTGTGTAGGTATAAGAGATCCACAGGGAGGTGCGCATGGGTTGGCCTTAACTTTCCGTTTAAGCTTAAGCTTTTTAAACTTTCAGAAGAGAATCAAAATGTGGGAGAATCACTTATTTGTAAAAAATTGCCCTGTCATGTGTTTGTTGTAAGTTAGACTAATTACTTTTAGGCAGTATTATAAATACAAGGATTTGAGTTTGATAACAATTTCATATAATGCCAAGCAAAATAAAAAAAAAAACATTTTTGACATTTTAATGAAAAAATGAAGAGAAAAATGAAATTAGCACCATGTCTCGTATGTTGTAAATAATATATTTTGCTCTATTTAAAAGTATGACTAATTTTGTGGCACTTGAAATAGCTGTAATACAATAATGGAAGAATGGAACAGAAATACTGTAACATAAAGGACATGCGTCCTTAGTCGTGTTTCCCAGTGTAAGACATTACAGCTGGAAAAGATAGTCTCATGGTCCACAAAGGTCTCCCTGGTTTCAGATTTTCTGTGCTTTGCAGCCATGTGGCTGTGTTCAGAGCAAGATACCAAACAACTAAGTCTTCAGTCATTACTGTGCAACTTGCCAATCATTATCATAATTTATTTCCCTAAAAATACTAATTTGAAAAATGTCTTCTACAAAAGGCAGTCTCCTCTTGAATAGGAGGCCTTCCTGAATCACTGGGATATGCTGATGTCATTGATCTAGTGCAGTTCAGCAGTGGCAAAACACTGGTGATACAAAAAGAAAAAGAAATTCAGTACTGTTTCTACCCACAGGGCAGTATATTTAGGGATGTTATTGCAAGAATTCCGCCCCCCCCCCCCTTTTTTTTTTAATGTCTGTGTCAGAATGCCTGATGATCAAGGAAAGATACAGTGGAAACTGGTATTCTTACAGTAGTTAGATATGCAGGAGTCTTATTTCCTTTTTGGTTAGTATGTTGATCTATGTGTTAACATAGTCACAAACTAAAAGAACAACAACTGTATACTTGAAATACAGTGGATTCCAACTCATTCAACATTTATCGGAACACCTATAATGTGTAATCCATTGGTTCCTGGGGAAGGTGAGGGAAAGGGAGGGAGAATACAAGAAAATCAGAGGAAGCTCAGGCCTTTAAAGAGGCTACCTGGGGAGGACTCTAGAGTGTTCCCTCTTTATCATCCTCTGTATCCAATGTATTGCTAACATCTCTCTGTTCTTGAAATAAATCTGTCTCCTATTCACCACCCCCGTTTCCTTTGCTACTTGCTCTCCCTGATGTTAGCCCTCATCACTTCTCACTGGATCACTTGACCATCCATCCTTCTTGTTGTCGACTCTTTTGCGTGGCACACAGGCCCTCCTGGCTGGACACCTGCCTTCCTCCCATGTGTCTGCCCTCAACACTCCCTCACACATACGGTGCCCTTGAACCTTCCTGTACCTTGCTGCTTCAGGCCATCGTGAAACAACATGGGCTACTCTCCCTGCCTCAGATGCCCGCTTTTTGCCTTACCTGGCTGCCTTCTGCAAACTCTTCACATATCACTCCTTCCAGAAGTCTTTCCAGCCTCACCAGACCCAGCGTGAGTTCGAAGCACTTCTTCTGGGCCCCAGCTGCCTGTAAATACCTTATCCTAACCTTCGAACAGTAGGGAATATCGTCATTGTTGGTGAAGTGGTCACAAACCTAGGGTCCACAGTCAGGCTGGCTGGGAAGTGGCTGGGTTCCAGCAGTCACATCATGATGGTAGCAAGTTAACCTCACCTGTCTGTGCCTCAGTTTCCTGATCTTTAAAACAGATATAATATTACCCAGCATATCGGGTTGTTGTAAAGATTGAATGAACAGAAATTTGCAAACACTTAGAATGCCTGGTACACAAAAGTAAGTTTTCAGAAAAGTTAGTTTTCTTTTTACTCTTCCTCTTCCTCTTCTTTCCCTTTTCCTCCTTTCCTCTCCTCTTTCTTCTCTTCGTCTTCCTCTTTCTCCTCCTCTCCTCCCCACTCCTTGTCTTTTTCATTCTCTGCCTTTTCCTCCGTTATAACCACCTCTCCAGTCAGGCCTCTGTGGAAGCTCTGTGGGTACTGAGACTATGTTATATTCAATTCCGTGCCCCATGACCTATCGTAGAGAATATTTCTTCCTGGACAGTGGGGAAAATATCATGTTTTTTCTACCTTCAAGAAATTATTTTCACTTTTCAGTGTTAGGGAATATGTTTCATGAAATTAATGATAAAATCTAGAGGTCTTTAAGAAACCTGTGTGAATGCTACATATGCAAGAACGAGGTCCTGTGTAAGTTAGTAAATTCAGGGGGTCTTGTTGTTAGTCACTGTCACAAATACTCAGTATTATGGGATTTGACTTGTATTTGTTATTTGATTTTTGTGCTGCAACTAGTTAAGATTGTAAGCATTTAAAACATTATTAATCTGTTCTCAGGAATAATGTCAGACATTTCTGTATCACTTTCTTATGTGTCAGGAATGGTTAAAAGAGCTTTGCATGTATGAACTCACTCCATTATTGTTTCCATTTGTAAGGTCTAATATTCATGAGTTACTTTTTGCAGTTTACATAGATTACTTATTTTATATATAATAATTGTATATAATAATTATTGTAATTATACCTTTTCCTACTAGAAAAGAAATGACAGATATGATTTTATTTCTTGGAAAGTCAAGGAGAGAAATGCCATTTTCCATCAGAGAAAGATATATGGAAAATCTTTAGTGTGGCAGATATGCAAGTTAAATAGGTAAAATAAAGTCTTAATTTTTTAAACTTGTGCCAACAGTTCTAATCAGGGATGGAGTTTTTAATAGGAGAGAAGCATCTGCATTTTGGGGAGCCTGATCCTTGGAGTGAATTCTTATCTGCACCACTGACAAAGAGTAACACTGGGACAACCAAGCTTGTGGAAACTGTAAGCTCCCGTTTTCCACAGTGCCTTTAGAAGGAGGGAGTGTGTTTAGAAATAATAATGTGTTACGTTTGTTATTATTGTAGTTTTAAATTGGAACATTAGCTAAGCTATATCCTGAAGATTTTTTTTCTTTTCCACAAATGAAGAGGAATTTCAGGAAATTTGGTTTTCTGTGCTTAAGTAAGTTCAGAAAATGATAGTACACCAAACCCCCCTCCTTTTGGGTCTGCAGTGAGATTAAGAGTTACTAAGGGGGTCTGCAGAAAAGGCACTTGTTCAACTTGGTTTAACTCACTATTTCTTGAATGCCTATCCTCCTCTACCCCAATATCTACTAATATTTCCAGGCACGTTAGTGATCTGTGGAACACAGTTTGCCTAATATTGGTGTTTACCATTTGGGGTTTAATTCTATGAAATGTAGTGCATCATTTTTATTAACATTAAATTTGTTGCATTTTAGTTATACTGAGCTTTTGGTCATAATGAGTTTGACCCACAAGCTTCTAAGTTGAGAGTAACTGACAATTAACAGGGAAATTAATTTGAAAATTAGACTGTTGGGGGGAATTTTTTTGTTTGTTTTTTCTTAAAGGTCCCTGGGCCCTCTGAGTTTAAATGATATTCATACAGTGGTTCACTTCCACATTACACAGAGCGGAAAAAAATAGTAGATTGTTACTTAAAGAACCTTGGGGCAGGTTGGAAATGCAAAGAATTTGTGGGGCTATTTAATTGAGCTATGAGACATATAATTTGAGAGGGGATGACAGGCAATCCATAATTAGTAAAGAACAGGGGCTCCTTTTGTTAGTCATTGTCACAAATATTCAGCATTATGGGATTTAACTTGTATTTGTTTTTTGACTTTTGTGCTGCAACTAGTAAATATTGTAAGCATTTAAAACGTTATTAATCTGTTCTCAAACGGCAGTTGTTGTGTGGTTGCTCACTCATTTGTACTTTGATTTGACCTAATAATGGGGAAGGATGCTAATGAAAGCTCACTGGTGTTCCTTTTGTACAAGCGAAGCAGACTTCCTACTTGTCTAGGCTTCAGCCATGACATGTTTGTTCATAAATTATCCAGCAGCACATGTATAAAACTATTGTGAGTTTTTTTCTAAATGGTAGAAACGTTATTTGGCAGGGCTATACCATATAATGCTTTCTACTCTTCATAAGACTGGCATTCAGTAACATCCAAGAAGGAGGTGTGTTGTTCCCCATGGTTTGGTATCCTTTCCCTCTTCAGTTAAATGTTCCTTCTTTTTCCTGTGTAGCTTCCACCACTGAAGTTTATCATTTGACCAATTTGGCCATCATTTTTCTATTAGGAGGAATTTAGCGTTCAGAATTATTTTGTGTGTGGAAAATTTCGCTATTACTCAAGCTGTCATTGGTAAACCATGGAAACATATTATTCACTCATTGGTTTTATCAGTACATGAGACTTAACCTGATTATTCAACAAACTTTTTTTCCTCTGGAACATGAACTTTGATTCTCACGTGAACTTTTAAAAGGAGGGAACCAGGAGTGAAAGAAACTGAACCTTAGCGTGTTATGGAATTTTGTTTCTACCATAATTCATATAGACGTGCACCACTTTCTCTCTTTTTCCTTCTGTCATCTATGAAGGTATAAATGTTTTGGCTCTGTGACAGAGCTGTGCGGTGGAAAGCTGCTAAGTTCCAGAACTAGTCTTTATAACTAACTAGCTAAATGGTTAAGAACAAGACATTTAACTTTTCTGAACTCAGTTTCGTCATTTGTAAAAGGAAGAGGTCCAATGATAATATCTTTAGGCTAACATGCAAGTAGTAAAAATATAATAAGATATGAAACTTGTACTAAGTTACTTCTACAAAATCATTAATAACAAAACTTGCTACCTACTTTGTGTTAACTTTACATGGCAACAGAGGATAGTAATGGCTTCTGAATCACTGAAAACCACTGAACTAATGCACAATCGTAATCCAAATTAGTCACTTTTATTCTAACAATCTTATTACGCCTTTGCCCATTTTAAGTTACTGTGATTATATTTTGCTAGCTCTTTGGGAGAAATGGGTTATTTTTTTAAATTATGAAAATGTTATTTCAGTAAATGTAATTTAATTAAAATGAGAATTTCTGCCAGCTGTTTTAAAATAAATACAGTATTCTTTTACTAGTATGAAAGGAGTTACTATTTGCTGTCTCATTTCCTCACTAATATGCTGGCGTGTTTAGCTTGAACCTGAGCTTGTGGAAGTTTATTCTTAACCAAAGGAGTCCCTTTTTCATGTAAGTAGGTTGAATGTGAATTGGGCAGCCTCAGGGTGCTTTTTGTTGTTGTTGTTCACTTTAAAAATGCCCCCTCAAGAGGGCCCCTTTTAGAAACCTAGAATCATATGTTTGGAAGGTTGATCCAAATTAACATTAGAATGGTTCTTTTATTTTTAAAAATTATATAGCCTATTGAAAATATGCTAAATTGACACAGATTGAAATAAAACTGAATAAGAGCAGTAACATTTCTTGTTCTATTCAACCTCTGTGATAAAAGAACCGAAATCAGAGAAAAAAATGTAGAGTGTGTGTTAAGGTAAAATTTCTGTCCCCAAAATACAGGAGTAAATGTATTTGTACAAAAGGTCCAAACTAATGTCATTCGTTTTCTTGTAATTTTATATGCCCTAGAATGGTGTAAGCAGATCAAGAGTTTATATATGTTTTGACTTCTGAGAAGTTGTTTATTTTTAGAGAAATACTACATTAGTAAATTTAGAATTACAATTTAAAATCATCTCATTGATAGAAATGCGGGCAGTTGATGAAGTATATTAATGTATCTTCTCTTTTGCAAGTCATATAGCAGTTTTTTCCAGAGTCAAGACTATACAAACATTTTAATTTGTTGGGAAAGACTGAGCCATTAAATATGAGTAAAATTGCTTAAACTGATTTTTTAAATATGCTGGAAAACTAGAGGACTACAGATTATGCTTTGGCTGTAATTCAAGACCATACAGTAACCCAAGTCCCTAAAGTTCCTAAAGAATGACAGAGAAGCCATGATTTTCAGACATGTGCATTGTAAATGCTAATAGCTTTGCAGTGAGAAAGGTTTATATCCTCGTAATAGAGGAAACATTCATTTTTAGCATTTCAGACCATGGGGAACATAGTAATTACAACAGGCACTAATATCTGTCTCCTTTCTATCCTTGCTTTCACTCGCCTCCCCTTCCAAGCCCTTGAATAATCTCAGAAGAATTAGTAAAAGGACTTTGAACCTATGTCATTTCCAAAGTCTCTTATTCTCTCTATAGTAGGTACATTTAATACAGCATTGGCCCTCAAGGAATGTATAACATACATTATGTATATATATATCATCACAGCAAAAGAATTAAGAATGTTTTTCTTTACTTAAATGTGTCCTAGACATTCCCATTTTGTGATTAACAGTACGATTTTCAGAAGCACAGTACTGAAGTAGTCTTTTATAGTTAAGATTAAGTCTAAAGCTATGCTCTCAGTAAAAATCCGTGTCCATCATCAAGAAATCCCATCATTAGCTAGACCAGTCTGGCCAATGTTCAATCTTTTGGAATAAAATAAATTTGCAAGTTTTTGTCCGATGAAAAATATAAAAATAAGCAGTTAGCACTTAAACTATTGTGTTGAGATATTTACCAGTACCGGTTTAGTTAGCAGGCAGCTCCCGTCTCAGCCCACATCAGAGGCACAGTCTTGGCAATATTTGATCAAGATTCTCACATTCTTAATCCTCAATTTTTAAGTAGTTTTATTGAGGAGTGAATGTATAGGTTTTTGGTAGATAGCTCCTTGTAAGCAATATCAGCTAAAAATGTGCATTGTAAGGCTAAAAAATGCCTTTTCTAAAGAAGTTTATTTTTACTAAAAACAGGCAAGAATAAAAATATAGAATAAATCCATAAGCTTTTCCCCCCTTTACTATGAAGGCTTCATATGGCTTAATCTTCTTGTTAAAGGCATTAAATTAAATCATTTAGAGAAGTTAATCTATATTATCAGGGGAATAAAAGCTAACTTATCTCAGTAGACTTAAAGCTTGGTGATCTGATTTCCTTTTATTCTATCATTTTAACTCTCTCCTCTGTCTCTGAATCTGTCTCTGTCTCTGTCTCTCTCTCTCTCACACACACAGACACATACACATCCTTTACCTCTTGGAAGTAATTGTCAGAGATTGTGTAATTTTTGAGGAAACAAGAAGGTATAGTGGGGGACTTGATTTCACTAGTAAGGAGCAAAGCTTTGGGGAATTTTATGGTTGTTACAAACTCTGTAACTGGGGAGCAAGTTAACACAAAACACCTGTTCTTGAATTTCTTTTTTAAGTGGAGAAGATGACCCATCTGCAATATCCCTCTAAGCTGTATACTTAGAACAGGTCATAATCATCACCCAAAAGAGCCATTCTGGTAAAACACACAGATAATAAAAGCTTTAAGTAGAAACTATCTCCTCCCTTACTCCCATGCTGCCTTCAAACTCAATTCATATTAAATTATCCAGTTAAATGTTCCATATTTATAAAATTATTATGCTTTCTTGAGTAATCACCCTGCTCCCCCTTGTGTTGATATTTGCTCTAAAAGCTAATTTATTTGGACATGTCTTCCCCGGCCTACGTGGCAGGACTGTATTCATGCTTTGAGTCTCCTTTAAGGATTTACTTCCCAGCAAGGCCTTCCCAATCTCTGGGGAGGTAGGACCTCCTTCTCCTCTCCCCACCCCCACGTATCACACTGCTTTGTAGCTATTTGTCCAGTTTTAAGTCTTATCTTCTTGACTTGAATTCTTATGGCTGGACATATTTGTCCTATTCATCCTAAATTCCCCAGTTCTAGCAAGGTGCTTGGTGAGTGGTAAGTACAAAATGAATATTTATCAAAGCCCAAAGAAAGAGTTTGGGGTGGTGCCAGCCGAGACCAGGGGAGAGAGGGAAGGAAGGAGGAAGGGACCAGGAGAGGAGAGAGGGAAGGAAGGAGGAAGGGACCAGGAGAGGAGAGAGGGAAGGAAGGAGGAAGGGACCAGGAGAGGAGAGAGGGAAGGAAGGAAGAAGAGACCAGGAGAGGAGAGAGGGAAGGAAGGAGGAAGGGACCAGGAGAGGAGAGAGGGAAGGAAGGAGGAGGAAGGGACCAGGAGAGGAGAGAGCCACATCGCTGCGAGTAGTGGGTAGTCTTTCTATACTTTAGCTCCTTTTTACTTTGCTTTTACATTTGGATTTTAACACAAAAACCTTTGGTTCTGTCAAAGAAAGATCATGTGGGTACTTTGGTAGCTTTTTCAGAGGTTGGAGGACATAATGGAGATCCCCAAAATGCTGTACTGGGGGTCACTTCTAGATGTGTTTGGTTTAGGAAAAGTAAATATTCCTCAAAACAAGATTTTGAATTTATAAAATATAGATGAAAATAAATTAATAAAATTAAAAAAATTTTTTTTAAAATACCAAGTCTGAACAAGAGGAAGAGCTGAGAAATATGGTGGAGGATTGATGTGAGTTTGCTCTGTCATTGCTTTCTTGGCCTTCCTGACTGGGGCAGAGGACTAGAGTCTGGTTTTCTCTAGTTTTGCCTTCTTTCTCCATGGTGATGTCCAAGAAGACGTAATTCCAGACCTTCTGGGTTGCTTGTTGTCTAGATCCCTTGCTTTATGTAGGAAAGTGTCAAATGGTGCAATGGCCAAAAGTAAAGGAACAAGCTCTATTCACGAACTTGCTGTCCTCTTATCAGATAGATCACTTGGCCACTAACTATGAAACTGGTTAAGAATCTTAAAGGCCATGTGGAAGTTTTGCTAGTAGTGAGAAACTATGGAGTAGGGGAAGAGTGGGGATTTTTACCAGATAATCATTTTTAAAAATTTATTTAAAAATTGTGGTAGAGGAAATTACAGAAGACAGAGACCATCAAAGAGAGGAAATGCCAGGTAATTACTAAACTTTTACTGCACATTATCTTTTAGAGATACAAGGCTGTATCTCTGTTCACAGGAGGTGAAATGGTTCATGGTACTGTTTTTATCAGTTTTTTTTTTCTTTTATTAAATGCCTTTTCTCAAAGCAATCAGCACCAATTGCTTTGGTTGCATTTGTTGTTGATGATCCACGCTGATGGTTTAGAAGCTGAAGCATTGCCATTCATAATACCTTGATCCAGTCATTTAATAACATATTTTGATCATAGACACACTCAAACACAGATTTGTTTTGTAATTTTGAAAAAAATTCTGTTTTCGTCTTCTATTTTGCTTTCTTTTACAGTCCGTCATCTTTACTGTACAATCTCTTGGTAATCCCTTGTAATCCTGGCTGACTCATTTCTCAGTAAATCGAAAAAGGTGGAGCTTTATGGTAGATTTTAAGTAGGGAGTGACAAAAGCGAAGGACATTTAGTATGAAAAATTCCCTTGTGTTTTTCAATTAAGTTTTTCCCCGAACGGTAGAATTGTTCACCAGCTAGTCTTGGTTGGTTAGCAGTGGTGTAATTTCTCATCCTTAATGTAAACCATGAAGGAGACTAAACAACACAGAGCAATTTGCCATCATGGGGGATCCGTCAGCACTGTGCATCAGAAAGAAATGTCCTTCATGCACCCATTAAGAGCTTTGTGACATCGGCAAGTTATAGTCAGTCTCTCTGAGTTCTGGTTCCCTCCTCTGCAGCATGGATAATGGTATTATCTAATTTACGGTGTTGCTGAGAGAATTGAATGACATAACGTGCAAAACTTGCTTCAAAAAGTTACTTGCACTCAAAAAGTATTTGTTGTTATTATTATTATGTTATTCTTAGTCTATAAAATGATAATACCAAGAACAGTAGTGAGATTGGGAGCCAGAGGGATAAAGACAACGAAAAGAGTTGGGATAAGTAAATCCGTTGAGATAGACTGAGTAATCCATAGACAAAGACGCAGAGATACATGAGGATATCAGATTTTGCCTTAACGGAATTGCACACTCTATATTAAAAAAGTGGCAGTGTCACTTGAAACAAAGCTGAATGATAAAGTAATAGCGTCCTAGTAACATGGGAGATGGTTACACAATTTTAGAGTTTTAACAAAGAATGAAAGCTTATTATTTGTCTCCGGTTATGGAAAAAATGACTATGGTTGATCAAGGGAAAAAGATAAACATGTATTAAGCCAGTACCTAATTACCGCCAAAATCTTTGTTACTACCTAACATAAAGCATGGAAATAAGAATTCAATCACTTCCCAACACTGTAATGTGAACTATTTTCTAGATGTTCCCTACTCATTTCTGGGTACAATACTGAGAGTTCTTTTGAAACAATGCCACAAAGCAGCACTAAATATGTGCTCTCCCACACGTTGCATGTAAGGGAAATCAAGTAGGGAACAATTTGACTAACTGTTTGCCAAGGTCAACTTTTCTGTTTCTCAAAGAGTAGTTTGTTTTCCTTGACAAATAATGTAATCCTTTCTGCCTTGAAATATGGGCCTCCTGATAGGGAATTCTTCCTTGAATAATAATATAAATCCATGTTATCTAATTTGACAGTAGACTACTGTATGGACATTTAAGAAACAATATTAGTATTAATTTGTTCAAAGGAAATACATTTATTGCTAGTTCTTTTTTTCTTTCCTTTTCCACTCTGTATCTTTACTAAATAGGTAATATTTTTTCGTAAAATGATTTTTAAAACAGTAAAAAGCTTTCTTCAGTTTTTCCTTCCAATTAAATTGTTTTCTCCCCATACCTGAAACAGGGAGTCTTTGGGGGCTCACCTGATTTCTCATTGAACATCAAAGATACCCTCACCTTCTTAGTCTCTTAGAAAGGAAACCTGTATGTGCACGTATTTAATTTTATTTTGATTTTGGTGACACAGGAAAAGGGGAGTAAGAAGATACCATGCTTCAGGAAACATATTCAATATCCTGTAATAAACCATAATGGAAAAGAATTTTTTTAAAAAAAGAAGATACTGGGTTTTTTTTTGGTTCTATTTCTTTCTTTCTTTTTATTTATTTTTTAACATCTTTATTGGAGTATAATTGCTTTACAATGGTGTGTTAGTTTCTGCTGTATAACAAAGTGAATCAGCTATACATATACATGTATCCCCATATCTCCTCCCTCTTGTGTCTCCCTCCCACCTTCCCTATCCCACCCCTCTAGGTGGTCACAAAGCACCAAGCTGATCTCCCTGTGCTATGTGGCTGCTTTCCACTAGCTATCTGTTTTACATTTGGTAGTGTATATATGTCTGTGCTTTTGAAATTCTCTTCCTTTTATACTCCAGAAAACAACTACTAAGAGCGAACTGGCTCTTACTTCCCTAGTCAGCCATACTCACTATCTATTTAAAATTCCTCTACCTTTTCTCCTCTACAAACTAACAGAAAGGCTGCCAGGGTACTAGAGCAGAGAGGAGTTCAAATCCTCTTTGGCCAGATTCCTCTTGCTACTCTTAAGAGTGCTTTATCTCCTTGCCTCACATGTTCTAGAAAGACCCACCGTTGCTAGAAGTTGGCCTTCAGGGTATGGTTGTTGAACTAGACTGAAGACCCGAGCTGGGTGTCTCCCTTGATACCCTGAGCTCTCTCTTAAATTTCTGTATCAGAGGAAACTTTTACCCTTCTAACTGATGTTTTAAAAATGCCCCCTCCCTTCTCTGCCTAGAGCAGGGACTGACCTGTCTTTGGTCCACATTCTAGGGTGCCCTGTGGATGTTTCCAAATAATATTAAAAGCAATTGTTATGCTGTTGACCCATGAGAAATTAGGACATCTGGAATGGTGTAAGACAAACTCCTTTTATCTACTAGGACAACTTTCAGCGCTTAAAGGAATAATTTGCTATAATAATAGCTTTTACTAAAAAAGAATCTTTGCTGATTTTGATGGTAGATAATATGAGGAACTTAAAATTTCTTAAGGTTTTCATGATTTAAGTTTTTTGAAGATCTTTGAAAAATAAATGACTATGAAAGGAACACATGGTATGTGTAGAAAATATGGTAAGTGACGCTATAAAAATATGTAATCCCACCACTCAGCAGGCATTTTCTTCCAGCATTTACATGTGTGTAATATATAAATATATGTCATTCATATACAGACTGTTCTGTTTATGTAGAGTGTATGGTGAGAGAGAAAGAGGAAGAGAGGAAGGAGCCTATATACTATTTATTTATATTCAGGAAGAGTGGGATTAGGAGCATAGGCTCTGGAGTAAGGTGATGTTACTTTAGGCAAGTTATTCAATATCTCTTGGCCGTCAGTGTTTGTTGAGAGGATTAAATGAGATACTGGGAACTAATACTTACTGAATGTTTCCAATGTCTAAGACGTTGTTCTGTTTTTCACAGAATAACTATTTTTAATTCTCACAACAAACCCATGAGGTGTGTATTGGGACACTGCCTTTCTTTGTGAACTGTCTTGTGAAGCACTTGGTGTGTTGTCAGAGGTATAGTAAATGCTAACTATTTGTACAAGATTTTTTTTTACAAAATGTGGCTAGTTAGTAATAGAAGGTTTAATAGCGTACGTTTCATTTTATGTTTAGATATTTTCCCTGAATGATGTTTTTATTTAAAAATAAATTTACTAGTTAATATCTTAAAATATAAATCTGAGGACATCATTCATACTCTTTCTTCCAGGGAGAAAATCCAGATTCTTAACGTTAGTAAAGGCTAGGACTAGCTTGCCATATATTATCTGTTGTTCCAAATCAGCTTATAGTTTTTCTAGATATGTCATGACCTTATCAGTTCTTCCCAAGTGGTTAGTTAAAATGTGGAGATTTAACTTGTTGCAAATACTCACTGCTTTGCCTTTTCCTACTTGTTCCTCACATGGGCATACAGACCATGCACAGTTGGTGTCTTTACCAGATATGTCCCAATAAGAGGGAATATGGCTTTCCAGTTAATAAAACCTATAATGGGAATTTCTGCACTGACGTGCATTTCTTTCATATAATAAATGACATATGACAGCAAACATTTTTGGGGGTTTCCATAAGATAAGATTTAGCCCTTTAATCAGGGAAGATTACCAGTGTTCACAGATTGTTTTTCACATCAGAGGTTGGGGTTGAGGATAACTTATAGCTACAGTCCTAGGGGCATTGTAGAGAGCGCCTAACCATTTTAGTCTCATTGTGGTGGCATCAGTACAATTCGGATTGCACTCATGGTTTGGGAACACTTCCAATGAAAACTTTAAAAATTGTTCATTTTTACTAATTTTTATAGGATGTTATAGCAAAACGTTTTGATCTCTTTGGCAAAAGAAATGTGTATGAAGAGTGTCCTAAATCACAGCGTCACTTGGCACTTACTTTAAGTAAAACTATTTTAGGACTTCTAAAGGGTAACTTGAACTTTTGTATTTTGTTGCCAGTGTCTTTGTAGGATGGTGTCCAGAGGCCACTGCTCTCATATCCTGAGATGTCTTTCTGTGTAGTCCGGTTAAAGTTGCAGGATGGGACAGACAGACTTGGAGATTAGTCCAGATAATAAGTGAGCGAGTACTAGGAGTGCAGAGACCCAGTTGCTGGCTTGGGAAATTCAGACCTTCAGAGAGAGCTTTGTGTTATACTTTGAAAGGCCTTCCCCGCTTTAGAATTAAAGTACTTTCTACTGTATTTTTTACTTCGGAATATTTGACTCTTTAATGATTTGTTTTTGACTAAGGTGTCTAATATTTTCCCTAACGGCATTTTTGTCATGTATTCAATTTCCCATATGTCTTTGGCCTTTGTCTTTGGTTCGGTCCATTTAGGCTAAAAGGTATGCAGCTCCGTGGTGGCTGTACTTGAATCCTCACTTCCCAGCCCTGGCCTCAGCCTTTCTTGCTGCCTGGAACTCTGTAGTGGACTAACGCTGGCAGGTTAAACAGAGGGGCTGGACACACTTGGCTCTTGTTCTTTATTCACAAGCTCAGACGTGAGAAAATGGCACTGTTGAGGGGAGTAGGTAGAGAAAGCCTTCCCCCGGTCTGCCTCAAGCGGAGTAATAAGCTCGTCTAGCCCCTGTGTGCTACTGTTGATTCAGGGTAGAGCTCCTACTGGTTCACGGCAGTTCTTGTCCCCGGGGCCTTTTTGCAGCTGATCTGAGCATGGCTCCCCTTTTGAGATCACAGCAAGCCTGGAGTTTGAATCAACTCTAGAACATGCAGAGTAAATCAGCAAACTGGTCGTCACATCAGCTCAGTGGGCATGGTACAGTCCAAGAAATGTACCCGGAAAACCGTAAGCTCGTAAGATGAAGCCAGTTAAATCAATCTTCCTTCCTCCCTTCCTTCCTTCCTCCCTCCCTCCCTCCCTCCCTCTCTCTCTCTCTCTCTCTCTCCCTCTTTCTCTCTCCCTCTCTCTCTCTTTCTTTCTCTCTTCCTTCCTTCCTTCCTTCCTTCCTTTCTTTTTCTCACTGTCTATGAGCTTGTGGTGGCTAGTGGTACATAGTAGAGAACATCTCTATAATTCATGAGACCGTGTACATTTAGAGAAATGTATTTGGTTTGTGGTAAGAAACTTCCTTTTGCAAAGTTATAATGGGCTAGTCTTTAATATAATTCTCAGAACTATGTTGGGTTTTTGGTTTATTGTTTTTTCCTGGAAAAGTTGCTAAACATATTTCTGAAACAATATATTTGTCTCTGTCAAAATTTTAATACCAAACCCCAGACCTTTCTTCCCTTTTAATTACTGAATAGTGACAAGTTTAAATTACATGATGCAAATCACAAAAGCCATTTACAGTGAACTCATAACTGTCAGGTTAGATTGGCAGGACAAAACAGTTTCTGATCTCTGACATTTGGGAACACTGGACAAGGCTTAAACTTGTCATGTTTTCTTGCTTTCTTTCTGCCAGAGGAAAGAGAGTACCCATAGATGGGGATGATTCCTATACACTGATGACCTCTATACTCATGCCTATTCATGAACTGTTTGTAAGAAAGTTAATCATAGTTTCAATTATTTATGGGTATTTTAATGTAAGTATATGATTAATAATTAAAATAAGTGGCTATTGTGCACATGTAGCTTTAAAACACTGGAGAGTTTTGTTAGATCATTTTGGTCGTTCATTTTCACACATTGAGCCCTGAACACTGAACAGATGATTAACTTTCAAGTTAGTACAAGTAGTTGAACTAACCACTCTTTTACTCTACTCTACTAGTTTTTCTAATATGATTAAAATTAACCCTAGACTTCGGATGCAAAGTTGGAAAACAATGTTTAATAAAAGTACACGTGGGGCTTCCCTGGTGGCGCAGTGGTTGAAAGTCCGCCTGCCAATGCAGGGGATGCGGGTTCGTGCCCCGGTCCAGGAAGATCCCACATGCAGTGGAACGGCTGGGCCCGTGAGCCATGGCCGCTGAGCCTGTGCATCTGGAGCCTGTGCTTCGCAACGGGAGAGGCCACAACAGTGAGAGGCCCACGTACCGCAAAAAAAAAAAAGTACATGTGATCTTTGGGGAATATATGTGTGTGTGTGTGTGTGTGTGTGTGTGTGTGTGTGTGTGTGTATATATATATATATATATATATGTTATATATAGTAGGCAAGAATATTGCTTGGTCTTGAATGACTGACTATAATTCTAAGAAAAGTGACATTAAAACATTATTAGAGAATCCTCTTTTTTTTTCCTTTCAAATGGAAACAGATTAGGTGTCTGACTATCTCCGGACCAATGATAAGTTCTAAATCCTTAAACAGTGTACATGTGTTCTTAATACCGCTTACACATTGATCCAAATTCCCTAGATTCCATAAGGGAAGCAGTGACTTTTGAGCGATAACTCTTAACTCTAAAGCCAATTGAAATATATGACACTTAAAGAAAAATGGTATAAAAATGTCAGTACAGAACATGTTATAAAGACTGCGTTTCTGGATATAAGACAACTGAATTTTTCTTATAAAATGAATGAAACAACAGTCAAGATTATGTTTTATGTTTTTTCTAGTTGAGGCAGACCAATATATTTCCCAGGCAAACCTGCTGAGATGCTAGAGGCAGTGCAGTGGAGAGTGGATTGCTGTAGAATGTGGGCAAATGCAAACCATGTGTTCTGTTGCTCTTTCCATTAGGGATTTTAGGTCATTATTGTTTTATGGAAGATAACATTTTTTTTCATTGTAACATATTTAAATGATAGAAAGGGAGAAGGGATTTCTGCCATTTTTTTGGTCAAAATACTGAGCATTGCGGTTTTTTATCTTAATACTGAATGGCTTAGTCAGTGAGAGTGTATGTTTGGGCACTAAGCAAAACACTTTTGAAAAATAATTTTATCATGGAGTCAAACAATGGTTTGGTTGATAGTGTATGTGATTTTTCTTCATTCAAGAAATGTCAAGGGCAATCAACTATACTTCAATTTTAAAAAAAGAAATGTCAAAGACATCCTCTGAAACTAATAATCATCATTAGCTTTATTGTCATATGAATTTCAAGGATGTGTTTAGACTTATATAAGTCTTGAACTATTTATAACTATATTCTTCATTATTCAGACTCAGATTTTGGTCCTATATAAGTGATATGCACATATTTAAATAAATTTATTTTAGAGCTTCTACATGTGAGGCATTTTTCTAGGAACTTTTCACTTAAACCTCTTAGCACCTTTGTGAGATGTATTGCTAATATTCTGAAGAATGTCATGTCATGTCAAGCCTGTGAGGTGCATACTGATATTGTCAGAAGAAACTGAGGAACACAGATGTTAAGTAACTTGGCCGGACATCACCCAGCTGGTGAGTGACAGAACTGAGGTTCGAATCAGGTGCACTGTGTTGCCTCCAGTAAAAACATACCAGCATATATGGATATTCAGTCCCAATAAGACCATTGCTGGTGGAGCACCTTACAACCTTCTGGTAAATGGGAAATTGGGATTTTTGTTTTAAGAACAGTCAACTAAAATCCATGGTTGAGTTAATTCTGAGAAGTAAATCTCCAAATTATTGATGCTCTACCATTTCAGGTACATAAAATTCAGTACAAAAGGTAAAAGCTTATTTATTCTTTAAAATAAATAAGCAGAAATAATGTGATTTACCTCTACATTACAGGTGATGTTCGATTTTGTTAAAGTGATCTGTTCCATAGTCTAGAATCTCACTGTATGCTTTGCAGATACACTACATATTACTCAAAAACTGACTTTAGTAAATTGTGAGTCAGTATGTAAGGAGATATACTCTTGGCATGATTATAAGTTTAATTGTAAGAAAACATTTATCCATATAAAGTAATGTTATAGTGATACTTTCAGGAGTTTCTGCTACATATTTAAAATCCTCTCATCCTCTCATCTGTTATAAAAGTAGGTAGTATAAAAGTATCATAAGATGATTCCTCATATGTTCAGATTTCACCCCAGACTGTTTTCTTTGTAGGTTTAATATTATGTCAAATAAATTAGTTTAGTTGTATTTTTCTTCACATATAAATTCTTAACAGTGTTATGAATCTAAAGAAAAGACAAAATATCAAAACAGAAGGTGTGTTTTTGTTTTGGCAAACACACCTGCTGGTAATAAAATGGATTCAGGATTGTTCAGATATATTCATTATACTGACTCACTAAATAGAGCTGATCAACTTCTCCATTTAATTTTGCAATAGTGACAAACCTGAAGTCAGTGTAATGTTGGGCGTTTGAATATCAGTTCAACTTCTTCCATCATCTGTATCATTTTATGACTTCAGTGAGAAATCTAAACATTCAATTTAATCTAACAGGTTTTGTTTGGTTTTTTTGTTTGTTTGTTTGTTTGTTTTTTGTTTTTTGCGGTATGCGGGCCTCTCACTGTTGTGGCCTCTCCCGTTGCGGAGCACAGGCTCCGGACGCACAGGCTCAGCGGCCATGGCTCACGGGCCCAGCCGCTCCGCGGCATGTGGGATCCTCCCGGACCGGGGCACGAACCCGTGTCCCCTGCATCGGCAGGCGGACTCTCAACCACTGCGCCATCAGGGAAGCCCCTAACAGGTATTTTTAAAGCATCTCCTGGAGGCCCAGATTGTTTACAAAAGTTTTTGAAATTCAAAATAGATTTTTCTTTCTTTCTTTGCTAAGACTCAGGTTGAATAGAGGTATTTAGGATTTGTAAGGAAAAATGGTACAAAGCTTAACTAAAATGCACATTGTGTTTGTTTTAAAGTTATCTGGTCTATTTGTATCCTGAAGGTACTGCAAGCTCTATAACTATTTGAGATGTCTAACATAACTCCAAAGTTTCTATGGATTGTTTTAGAATTATTAATTGCCCTCAATATTTTCTTAAGCCAATCTACTACTTTCCTACACATTAACTAAGGGAAACTACATCCTCATCAGACAGTGGGAAATCTCTTCCTTTTCAAAAGGAACCAAACCTGTCTCATTCTCTTCAGTATAATGCCCCCAGTAAGTGGTGTGAAGGGTCATTTTGTAGATAATGAATGCCATCTATATTTTGGTGTCAAACATTAAGGCTGTACTGTACTATCAACCCTTCTTCCTTTGTTCTTGAAGTCATCTAAAATCATCCTGACTCTGCTGATAATTTTATGCGATAAACCAGTAAGAATATATATATTCATCTTAATCTTTGTATGACCAGTTTCTAGTGTGGCGCCTTGCATATAATAGCTTCCCATAAATATTTGATGATGAGTGATCATGAAAGCAAAGAATGATTTAGTACCTTTATCAGAAATAATGAAAAGATTTCCATATTAGTGAAATACTGCAGAGTGCAACACAGAGAAAGCAACTGAGCTGTTTCAGTTTTGTTTTTATAGATATTTCACAGCAAAAACAAAAACAATTCAAGCTGTCAAAATGAAGGTATAAAAGGTAAAAAAAAAAAAAACTTATCATGCTCCAGATGTTAGGTGAGGCAAATACAAGATCCAGAAGGTGAGCTTGAGCTTCTTGCCAGATGCTTCTTGCCACATTCAGGTTTTTATATCAATACAGGGAATTAATATGAAGTGAGAGCACAGGCTTTCCCTCTTTACATCAGTGCTTTTCGGTAGGGAAAAAAATCTCAACTAACGATTATGTTATTCTGATTTTACTTAATTCATTAATCTGATGGCTCTTTAAGTACTGGATCAAGGAAATAAGGTGTTGAGTATTGGGAAGATGGCAGATGTAGGTGTTTTTACTCTCTGGTTTATAATTTCTAATACTTGGGTAGTCTTGTGTTGTTCTTGAGACACTTTCACAGACACTATCTATTTTTATGCTAACTTAGCCTGGAAGGGAGACTAAAATCTAGCCTGGCTTCCAATTCCAAGTCCAGTTTCCCTGTCAACTCTGAGATGTTGCTTCATTATATCTGCTTTACTCATGCACTTGCATTAGTTCTGACTATATTTATAAACTTTATAATAGGACATAAGTTACAATAAATTGTCACAAAGCATGAAATTACACGCTCTCCTATATGTAGTTCAAGGCTTAGGAGAGTGAGGTGATAGGAAATGCACAAGGGAACGGGTTACTGTAAAGAGCCTCCCTTGAAAAGAATCGGGGGATCGATACCGGGCTTATGAAATTGTTCATGTCAAGCATCCCCCGGATGTGTTTTATTGCTTTTATTAGGGTGACTGTATAATACAAGAACATATACTTCTTTGCTTTTAATTTTCAAAGCCCGCTTAGTATAGAAACCCCTATCACTCTACTCTGCTCTCTTCTTTGACTACATTCTGCAAGAGAGGCGAACTTTCTAAATACTCATATTTCAAACAGATTCACTTTCTTTGGGGAAACTATAAAGCGCTCTGTGATCCACAGAAGTGGTTTAACTCAGGAGTTATAAAGGTATCAGTAGCCAGCAGAAATGTTCTTCTACCTGAGTGTTTGAAAACCATTGTTTGAAATCCTATTGAAATCATTTTACAAGGGATTTAAAATAATTTATAGATTAGAAAAACAGAGAGCCGGGTAGTTTCATCACACTGCTGTTTTCAGTAGGCTGAATAATTGCTTAGCTATTGGTCTGCTTTCCTTATCTTATTCAGTGAAGGGATTCTTTTTCCTAAACCTAGTTTCTAATACTTAGTTAACACTTTGTTATATTGTAGATATGATCATTAACACATGGAATTTAATCTATATTAAAATGTTGAAAGATACTGGAGTTTTAAGTTTTTTTCAGCGTAATATGCTGATAAAAAATGTATGTTTTCTCTACTTTATTTAGAAGAACAGGAGATAAAACTTGGGAGTCTTTGTTATCCATTGAAGAGGAGAGCTCATTGATCAGCTACTTAATTGCCTTTGATTCTCTGAATGACCACGTAATTGCCAAGTGAAGCCTGAGTAACATTTGTTAGCGGTTGAGTGATTAATTAGCTGTTCTACGATCCCTAAGTTGAAAGAGCAAACTGACTGACATTATGGATTTAAATACAGTTAAGATGCTTAAAGCATGTCTTTGCTCTTATATCACCATCTGTTTTTGTTTTTGGTTTCATTACCTGATAAGTAATAATTGATAAGTACATTAATTTGCTTATAACATCATTGAAAATGAGTCAAAGGACTAGATTCCAAATTATCTGAAAAGAGCTTATGACTAATTTTATTCGTGTCCTTGGATGAATTAAAACACTTTGAAAATGTTTTTATTTCTTTGAAATAACTATATTTCATATATTAATGTCTAATATGCTTATGCATACTCATGTACACATAAATAGTAGTATGTTACATGATACAAATACAAATTATTTTTAACACAGGATGTTACTTAGATGTTTAAATAATGTCTCCAGGGGAAAGCCAGCAATAGGTTCCAATTTTTGTTTCTTTTTTTTGGCTCAATTCATTCATGATGGTATAAACAGTAAGGACAGTTCCAAGAAAGCTCCTTCCTTTGCTTGCTCTTTGGGGGAAGGTATATTAACTTGAAATCAGAAGACCAGAAATTTTGCTCTACTATTTGTAAGTTCTGTGTTTTGGGGGTGAGTTTCCTAGCCTCCTGATGTTTTAGTGTTTCCATCAGTGAAACAGGAAAGTATCTGCAGTGTTCAAATGGTGAGTTTGCATGGAACTGTCTGTGGGGTATAGACCTGGGAAGATACCTGAAGATCCAGGCAGGGAGCGATTGCTAAAGACAGTCCAACAGATTGGTTAGTTCAGCTTCTTCCTGGTTATTGCTACTGATAATGGCCAAGAGCAGAATTTTCCAGTTACCATTAGAACTGTAACCTGCCAGCATATAAATATACCCTCACCGGCTAAAAGAGAAGACTTTAGAACACAGGTTGATTTTGAGAAACTCTTTCATACTTTGAGATTCTGAGGCACTGTGACTTCAGCCTTTGGAACAAATGTCCACTTGACCTCGTGGACAGGAGGGAGTAGAACTCATTTACTCTTAGGAAAGTAGGGATTATTTTCTGTAAAGATTTACTTCAGACTTTATTCTGATGTTACATTACTATAATAAGGTTTAATGACTTAACAATTACTATGGAACTCATTTCTATTCCTAGTATCATTTCTGGTTGGGACTGGGTGTTTAAAATCCATGTGACACTGTATTGCAAAAACTCTGCATTAGACATGGTACTCATTTTTTTATTTACAATTCAAAGAGGGGAATTCTGCATAAAGCTTTGCCATTAAATTACTACACTCACCTTTCTGATAATTTAATTAAGATTGTTTATCATTTCATTCTGTGATGTTTTGAAATTAGTTAGTGGAGATGGTGTTTTTTAGGCTCCTTTTTTCAAAATCCTCTGAACTGTTTCTAGTGTTTTTGTTTGCAGCACAATTCTAAGCTCTTTCTTAGGTTCCTTGTGGAATTATTCAACATAAACTAACCTGTGGTTAAAAGACTGAATTTAATTAATTTGCACCGTGAGTGTATAGATGTATTGTTCCTGCAGTGAGCAGAATACATGAAAGCTGGAACCTCTTTCCTTCCTCTCTTACCCCATGTGCACATTTCTTTGCTAGCCTGGCCTATGCCGTGGACCGGGGAACTATTACCTGAAATGTAGCCATGAAATACATACTGTGCCATATGCAATTTAAAAAACATGACATGAGGCATGGACAGTGATCCAGTTTACTTAAACTCAGGCTCGAAGTGTCATTTTCCTACAGGAAGATGGTGTTTGTTCCTTTAGTCCCTCAGCTGCTCCCTGTTTGTAAGTAATGAGCCTTCGGCAATCCTGAGTTTCATTAGCACCTAGGTTATTATTTAGTTGTCTGAAATTGTAGCTCGCCTAGTAAGACCCTCAGAACTCAAAGTGTTGATGCAGCTTGAGCACTAGGAGAATTTAACAGTCTTGAAATAATGAATAGCAGAGTTTAAAAAAAAATACGGATTAAATATTTAATTTATAAGACGCTTCCACAGTGTCATTATTAATTCTTAGTCAAATGTTTAAAATTTTTCATATTGTATGTATATTGAATGTAAAATGGCCTGACACATGGTAGACTCACCATAAATATGGGATTTATGTTATTATAATTTGTGCTGTTATTGTCAAATGAATAATTGAATGGAATCACTCAACATGAAGGGTAAAAATCAGCATGTTTCTGTAATGTTGTAGTTTCCTAAAAGTCAGCGTATACAGACTGTGTACAGAGGCCTGTAAGCCCAAGATAATGGCCATCACCATTGGGTGTAAACATCGGCATGCGTCGTGATTGCCAGGGAAGGATAGGATGCACCAACTTAACCCAGGATACCTTGAGTAACTTCGTTGGTCCTAAGCTGGAGCCCTGTTTTACTTCTGACTTTCTGGTAAAATCTCTCTGAAGTCAAGGGCAAAAGAAGCCCTTCAAATATTTTGGCCTCATTCCATGATAGCCACAGGTATTCTGCCAACACATTTTTTTTGAGTCCTATAAATGTCAGCTTCTACTAAATCATTATTTAATCCTTTCCTAAGTTAGAAGAGATCAGTAGGTTTTTTTCTAGGCAGGAGAGAGGTAGAGAGTGGAGCACCAACCCCCAGAATTTTGCTTATCTGATTTGGATGTTTTTGGGCACTCATTGTGTCTTGCCTCAAACAGGAAAACTGATCAGGCCTCATTTTAACATGAGTGACTGTTGGAGGAACCGAAAGCTCTCTAGAATTTAGAGTGACCTTGCTATTTTCTGCAGACTTAACTACCCTGCATCTAGACTGTGTCATTATTCAAATAACAACCATGAGTAGGAAATAGAATCCTGGCTATTAAACATCAAACATGATTCCTTTACGTCTGAGCAGCAGAATTATTTTTTGTACCAGTTACAAGTCTTGCCTATGAATTATTTAAAAAATAAAATCTTGAGCCCTGAGACATTTTTGAAAAATCTTTTATTACCACCATCACATAAACATAGAAAGGAACAGATGTATACTATCAAAGGTGAAACTCTCTTTCATGTCTTAAAAGAAACACAGTGCATTTACTTCTAAGTGTAGCTTGTTTAAAGAATAACAGAAAAAAAGATGTGTCTGCAGGTAATTAAGTAAAAATTAAGGAGAATCATGTGAAAGTAGCAAAAAAAAAAAGAAATAGTTGAAAGAGAGAATGAAAGTGGGTAGGAAAAAAATTAGCCTGATTTTCACACACACAAAAGGCTGGAAAATAATACAAATCCCCATCATTTTAAGACAATTCCATGTAAAGGTGAATACGTACCATTTTGGCTTCGAGGAATGATATGTATAGGGTTAAATACACTGATGAACTAAGTTTCCTAAGCTATTCCACCAATACTTAAATTTAAAATGGATTTTTGAAAGCAGCGAAACATGTGAGTAGCCAGTTATTCATACATACTACGAATCTGTTGGTTTTTCATTTTGTGCATTCTGAGTTTGATAAGAAGTTGGTGTATAAGTTTTTTTCCCTAAGGAGGACATTAAATGAGTGACACCACTCATTCTTAAAATACATGCTCCAACTCTGTCCAGTGTTTACGCATGTGTGAAGAAGAAAGGTGTTGTGTTTCAAGGGAGTCCCCATGTAGAATTTTAAAGCACTCTATTATAGTAAAAGGGGAAATTTAGATATTTTTTTGTCATCTAGTCTAGGTGAAAGAAGAATATATACCTGGAGAAATAAGGTAATTTATTTTAAATCATAAAAAAGTTCTTTTACATAGAACTATCTGAAATGCTCTGAGTACAAAATGTTATAAATATCCTGTTACCTTCTCTGGGGTTTCAGATGCACCCTCGCAGCTTGTGGAAATGTGGACAGAGAATCAACGCTGTGTAGTCAGTGAGGGACAGGTGGGAAATCATGTTTTTGAAGAAGAGGGCACTTGTAGTAACAAGTTACCACAGTCAACTTTTATCTCTGCCAAATGTATGATTGGCTTAAGCTACTTATATTTTCAAATCTGTTAATTATTCACAGTTTTGGCAGAGCTGTTGCTTCACACAGTGTTGGTGGCTGTAGTCCACCTTTTTTTTTTTTTTTTTGATGAGTTGAAAGGGAAATTGGAATTGTTTTTTTCCTTCTGAAGCCTTTAATGATACCACCATAGTTTTTCTGAATTCAGAAGAGTTTTACAGTTCTGTGATGGAATGGGTGCTAACCTCCCAGCATAATTCTCCAGTTTTAAATGTTACACCAGAACTGGCTCAGGGAAGTAGCTATGTATGAAGGATTTGATGGGTTCCAAAAGAGAAAAGGGAACAGAAAAAAGGAAGAGTAGATTTTGTGGTTGTAAGACTTATGGTTTAGGGCACCCCTTGGGGTTCAGAGCTGTGCAAAGACAGGAAGTATCCATTCATAAGTCTTGGTCCCTTTCTACTGTATTTGGTATCATAATTTAAATGCATTCAGGGCTGAATGCCAGCATCAGTCAGTTCCACGTTTGATCAAATTTCCATTCTTGCTACATAGTCCTTGCAGAAAGCATACTTTAGTAGAGGGATGAGAGAACTACTTCAGGGATACACATTGATCTAGTATCTCATAGTTGAGGGGAGTCATAAAGTTGACTCCATGCTCTATAAAGAATATGATTGTGGGAATGTAGAGATCTAAATACGTGAACTCCCCTTTAACATGACACAGCTGATCTAAAAGCAGTGCCATTGTTTGAAACATGTTGAGAACATCTCTTCTGTAATTTTCTATATTTAGATCTACATCATAGCTCATAAATTCCTAGTTTAGTTGTTTCATTTACGTTATTTTATGGAGTCGGTCTATTACCCAACAGATTTCCCATTTTATTCATTAAATTTAGCCCTGATATTTTTCTCTACAGTTCATTATGGAAAATATTCAAACATACAGCCTAGTTGAAAGGTTTTAAAGCAAAGCTAGATTCTACCTAACTTTATGCTATACTTGCCCTGATACATAGCTGATTGACTTTTTGGTAGTTTCTCCAAATTTAATTCACCCTAACAAAAGGTTTTACCACGAACACACACGCACACACACACACACACAAAGGTAGATAATTCTAAAACAGGAGTTTTGAGATAAAGATGAACCCATAAGAATATTATCAAGATAACTTCAGTACTTTAAAAAGGACTAGTTAATATCTATGGTTAAGTTCTGATATATTTGCTTAAAAATTAATCATATTACTTTAGAGTCACACCTCATTTATGGCATCAGTCATATGACTACTTTATTATAAGATTAGATCTAGACATCTACAAGCGCATGTAACTACATTTAAAGCCACGTAATAAAAACTAGGTATATGGACTCGACAGACAGTAAAGATGAATTTATTCATACCTGTTATGTGATACTTTTGAGCCCCCAAGCCCTCTATAATAATAAAAATGCAACTATTTCTATAGGGAAGTAAGTTGTTCTTAGTTCTCCCATTGTTACAATATGGATTAATACTTAAAGTTAGTATCAGACATAAACAGAGAATATATATCTTAAAAATCCTAAAGTTTCCTCTGGCTTTAAAATTCTTTCATTCATGAAGGTCTGAAATGTCTTTATGACTTTAGTATCATGTTTTCACACTTGAAGGATGTTAATCTTGATGTGAATGATAGGAAATGATGTTTGGTTGACCAACTTCTGATCCTTGGCAGGTAATACTTTGGACTCCTTGACATGTAAAAAAAAACCCCATAAACATCAAATTCCTGTAATCTTGGATTTGTTGGGCTCCTAACCCTTTACCATTAGCAATCAGAATACCTTAATACTTGGACACAATTTGGACTTTATTAGAAATCCCTTTGTACAAGTGTTCCCATCTGAAGGAAGTAACATTTGACGTGGCATGTGTTAAAGGAATTCTGTGGGCACTTTAATGGAAGAAAAACTTACATAAATAGCTCTGAAGGATTATAAATAGACAGATTAAGAGAAAAATCTTAGAATTGTTAACATGGAAGAGACCTTAGAGAGACTATTCAGTTCAGTCCCCTCATTTTACATAGAAGGTGATGCTGGATAACTCAGTAAGGTCAAGAGTTAGTGTTGATTTCATCGACTTGCCTAAGTTCATTCATATAACAAAAGGTAGAACCAAGACAAAAACCCAAGACTCTTACTTTCCACACTTAATTGTTTTCCTACAGTATGTCAAGAATTCCTAAAACAGGGTTTGTTTTTTTTTTTTAACTGTGTTTTAGCTAAAGACACTGGGCCACAGAGATTAAGTAACTTGCTCAAGTTTACACAGTAAGTGAGTGACCTACCTGGGATTTGATTCAGGCTGCTGGTTCTAGAATCCATGCTTCTAATCACAAAGTAGAATTGCTGAGTGAGTGAGTTAGTAAGCGAGTGAATGAATGAACGAATGAATGAATATGCGGTGGAGGCAGAAAGGAGCTGTAACTCGTTGGAGTTTGGGAAAGACATGAGGTTGCTGTTAAATCATGAGTGTACATTTTCAAGGGGGGAAAGGGTAAAGAGCATCCTAGTGCAAGACACAGACTCCTGGAGGCACCTGGTGAGTTTGGGAACACTGATGTCTCTAGCGAGGGGGTAGGGATGGGAGAGTGAAAGAAGGTGTTAGAGCAGCGCAGCTTGGTTCAGAGGGTGGGGCTGATTATGCCATATTATGAAATTGAAATTACTCCAGCAATCAAATAGGAAAAGGGAGGAAAATAATGTACATTTAATAACCACTGTGTGCCAGGTGGTTTATACATGTGTGTACACACACACACACTCCCTCACGCTAATTCTGTCCCTCTTATGAGGCACTCCCTGCCCATGGCCAAAGATCTCACTGCTAGCGAGTGATTGGAGCACAAGATAGTGACATGTCCTCTCTGATGCTACAGCTTGTTTTGGCCTCATTTGGCAAGGGGCCAATGGAAGTTTTGAAGCAAAAGGGTGGCATGACCACCGCTCTTTGGTTTTTGCCAATAAGAGAAGAGCCAGGGAGGGTAGACCAGTGAGGGGAGGCATGGGGGTCAGGGAGACCAGCAAGGGCCAGCCAAGACGCAGAGGCAGGAAGGGCTTTTCCTAAGGCAGTGGCAGTGGGGCTCCAAAGGCAGTTTTGATCTGAGATTCTTTTCGGACTGCCCTGTACTTACCGTCAAGGAATGCTTTGTCCAGGCTGTGCTAACAGAGCCATGTGACGTAGCAGCAGTGGGCAGTGGGGTCTGTGGCGCTTCGGCAGTTGGCTAGGGCTTGGTGTTGATCCAGCGTGAGCAGATCTTGGTCATGTTGACAGTTGTACACTCAAATGGCTTGTTTGTTTGACTCATGATTAGTGCCTTTCACACAGAAGATTAACACTCAAATTAGTGTTTGTTGAGCTTGACAAAATGTGCACCGTTGGTGGGTGGGAGATTACTGCTGTGCCCACTGTGGGAGGCCTCAAACTTCAGTTGCTGCTGCTGGTCTCAGATGGCAGAGGACCTTGGAATTTTCTGAGATAGAAGGAAACTGATGCTTCTCAGAGTCTAGTTGTGACTAAATTATTTTTCACATGTGAATTTCTAAGTTAAGGAACCTTAAAATTATCTTGTTTTATGAGCTTTTTTCATCTTCCCTTTAATGGATTTAAATAGTATAAATCAGAATAAAGTGTTAATTTAGTAAATAATGTGTTGTTTCATCTTAAAGGATATAATTTTTTAATGTTTTAAAATTAATTCTCCTCTGTTCAAAACCAGAAGGTAAATATATAAAGGCGTTACAAGTTATTGCTGAATACTTATCTGAAAGAAAAAAAAAACATTTTCAGCAATTTACAGAAATGTTTTAGATTCTTTAATTTTTAGCCTAAAGGGAAAATTAGTGGGATGCCAGAATGAGGTAGTTAGGGTAATGATAAGAGAGAAATGAGGAAAAATGGACAATGAAAGGACATTATCCTGTTAGAAGGATAATGAGAGGGAAGAAGAAATAAAGAAAGAAGGGGAGCATTAATGAAAATGAGCAAGTGTATGCATCGTTTCCAGTGAAATAATGAGGATATAACAAAAATCCTAAAATCCTTTTTTCCCTCATCTTTAAGTGTATTCTTCACTATGTAGGGAAGTATAGAGTACTATTGAACAGCAAGCAACTCAAAGCAACTGTAGCAAGGAAAAAGGAAAGAAGAAAAGTCTATAACAATAATGCTTTCCACTATATAAACAGTCTTTTAGATTCATTAGAAGACAATTTGGAAAATATTTGATAGTTGCTTTCAGTCATAACAGGTATGTGAACAATACACTTCCTATTCATATCAAATCCGTTTGATAAGGTTGGTTGAGTTTGACATTCTTTGCTTAATCAAGCTTGTTCTACTTTTTAGATATGTCCCACTAATGAATGACTGATGTGAGTTGACATAATGTAGGTTTACCATAGTGCAGTTCTTGAGTGACTTCAGTGTATTTTGGGAATATTGTTTTAATTCTAAAGCAGGGAAGGGAGGTCAGAGGTCATTTAGCCCAACTGTCATTTCATAGAAGAGGAAAATAAAATCCTAGAAAAGCTACATGTCTTTGCCTAAGGCCCAAGGCTGGTTAGGAGCATCCTAAGAATTACTCACGTTCCCCCAGTCCAGTGAGATTTTGTCACACCAGGCTGCTCCAGGATCTCAGGGCAGTAGTGGAGAAATACATGCATTTAGAAAAGAGTCTTCCCTCTTTTTGCTGCCACTTTACCAGTCAACTTGTTATTTGCTTCAAAATGGAGCAAACCCAAGAGAAAATAAGCAAAACCTTTTTAAGGGAACGAATCACTGAGGAGGAGGCATGTGTTATGGGAGAATTAGCACCAGTGTAGGAGCCCAGAGCCCCTCTCAAAGGTCCCTGCTAATTAGTGAGCTTGGGCAGAGAACGATAGCTTCATTTTAGGGGGAGAGCAGATTATTCTAGTTATAAGAGGCAGAGGCTGAATCTGGTGAAAACAAAAGTTTCTTCCAGCCTTAAAATTCTGATGTAATATTATGGGTGCCAGTGATAATCTCAACTTTTAAGGACACTTGTGGTTCATTCCTTATCAAAATGAGGAAAAATAAGTAGTGTAATCTCTCTGAAAAAGCTACTGTTGTTGTTTAAGAATGATACTGTTGGCTGAAAATCTCAGATGGAATGTGAGAAAAATGTTAATAACTCAGCTCTACACAAGGGAAGAGATAGCACAAGCAAAGAACACAGTTTTTATTGTAAAAAACAAAACAAAAAAACTTGACCTTGTCATTATTTAATTATCATCTACCTTCTTGGTCTTGTGTAGACAATTATCAAACTCACATGAAAGTTTAGAGCACTGGCACCTCAACTTTGAGTTCAGACAGCCATAGATGGTGAAGAAAACTTAAATAGTTCTCTTTAGAGCAAAATATGTTAACCATTATGCCAGAATGAAACTTAATATTCTAAAGGCTTTTCCTAAAATAAATAACCTGAGTTTACCATTGTAACTATGGTATATGCTAAAAGCAGATATGTAAAAAATACCAGGCAATTCATATTGGAGACTTAATTCAGGATTTAATTGGTGTCACCATAAGCAAATTCTCCCACAGAGAATTTTTACATCTCAGAAGTCGTAGACTACTAGGTGCTCTCAAAACTGTCTTGGACCCCTCATATTTTATGATTGTTTTGTGTAATGTTGCTATTTTATGATCATTTTTCAACATTAAGACGGGATAGATGAACACACAAATTTGACATGCCTTCAGCATCTTAAGATTCTTAAGGAAAAGTGCCATGTTAGGATAATCCTCAAAGAAGAAAAAAAATTACAGAAAATTCTTAACAAAGAGCATGAAGAAATTTTTAGAGCCAAAGAGGGGAGAAAACAACTTTTTAAATAATTGTAAACACTGGCTTATGAGTGCAATAGAACACTCTTTTCATGCTCGGTTTACTTTTCCTTCCTTTACTTCTGGTAGTAGTAGTATCTTAACTGTTCAACACAAGGGTTATTTGTGATCACAAAATCACACTGCAGGAGAGTTCTGACAGGTGGGAAATGGCTGAATGAGGTCTCAGAAAGCCTGCACAGTCTAACATGGGCACCTCTTGATGTGTATCCCAGGGTATACGAGGGATTGCCAGATTTTATCTTAGAAGGATCCTTTTTTTCCAGGCCTCTACGTAAAGCAGAGAAACACACAGACTCAGAAAGGACACAGAAGGGCCTGTGTTTTTTAAGGGATAGAAAGATGACCCAGGCAAAAATAGAGCAATCAGTTTAACTTGGACCTTATCAGGACAAATAATATTAAACTTTTCCAGTCATGCACACATACACACATGTTGCACACACCAGATTTATGAAGAATAAATTATACCAATTTTAAAACCAGTAGTGAATAAAGCAGTTTCGTCCTATAAATACTGATAGCCAGCTTAGAAAAGAAAGGGTGGCTATAATGTGAATGTAACTTAGTTTCATTGATCGATTGATAATATTTTCATTAATAATTTAGGAAAGAGCCTCACTACTACACAGAGATGAGCTGCTTATTCCAACAAATGTTATTCCAGCAAATACTCTCCAGCAATACCACCATGGTCCCCAAATTATTAAAATTTTAAATGATAGTTTTCTGTAAGAGGCAGGATGAGGTACAGGAGAGATAAGAAACTATCCCAGTACTGAGCAGGATAAGGGCCTGTGCACAGGGAGAGGCCTGACTCTCCAGGCTTCTCTGTCTACTCCTTGAAATGTGACCTCAGTCCACAACTGGCCTACAATATAGTTTCCAAGAGGGATCGGCTGTTTCTGGACTCCATCTCTTCAGATACTGCATTCCCTTTCTCACACCACACCCCTGTCATCTAATTGTCTTATTCATACTTAAAAATTCAACTCAAGGAACACCTCCTCTTGGAGGCTTCCCTAATACCCTTCTCCCACCTCCTAAGTCTGACTTGCATCTCTTTTTTTGAGTTTCTGGGACACTCTATACAGGACTGCTACGGGCACAATATCATGTGATGGTTAGGGCCAAAGACCAGAGCTAGTGCCTGGTGCAGAAGGCCCGTTTACCCCCTGCTCTCTGAGTGACCGAGGGGAGTTGTGTGCCGAGTTTTCAGCTCTCTGAGCCATTTCTTTCTTTGTAAAATGAGGATGACAGTAGCCTCATGGGGTTATTCTGATGCTGGAATGACTTCACGTATATGCAGCAATTAGAACAGGCACACAGCAAACCCTGAAAGTGTGAGTTCTCATCAGCATCTTGACTTGCATCATTATTATTTCGTCATCATTACTGTTATTATGATTACTTGTCACTCACACTGTACTATACTGCTGATCTCAGAAAAGAGAGCACCTATCATGCCATTTTAGGCTTTGTACCCTCGGCATATAATATTTCTCATTAAATGTTTTGTTGAGTAAGTGAATAAATGGTAGAAAAGAGAACGGCTCCTTATCACCTCTGAGAGCCTGTGTGTCAGCAATGGAACATACGACTTTTGTGTGTTTGCACGCACAAGCAAATGAAATACAGGAATGGAAATTAGACGTAATCTGGGAATTACTGTTTCACTGTAGTCACCATAACTGTTATTAAGTTACTAGCTCTGATCTTCAACTGTGCACACATTTATGTTGCTTAGCAATAAAGGAAATCTATCGCTTTATTAAATTAAGTATATGTGTTCATATTTTTATGGAGAGTACTAACCTGTTAGTGTCTACAAGGACAGAACTAGAAGAAATGGGCAGAGAGAGCAACAAGTCAGGGCTGTTTAGTGAACGTTCAGATGTGCAGGCCAGAGGGCCACCCTCCACAGTGGGCACCTGGCCAGCGGCTCGCGAGGGAGGAGTATGTTTTTTACTGTCTGTCTTTTAGTACCATTTGACAGGCTTGACATACTTATTATTTTTTTCAATTAAAATCTAGTTAGGCAAATATTTAATTATTCAGTACTGGAGTAGGCTGTACAGAACAGTGTAGCACTCTGTGAAATGCCATTTGTGATGAGCTTGGGTGATTGGCGGGTACAGTTGGTCGTGAGGGCACGCCACAGTTTTCCTCTGTGGAAATTCTGCCCCGTGTGCCTGCTCCCAGGTCCCCGCTCACCTGCCTCTCTTCCCTCTTTTCTTATACTTCCTGATTGTGAGACTGAGCTGGTTCTTAACTCTGTGAAGTGTCTACATTTGCACATCTGTAAAATGGGCATCATCATCGTTCCTAGCTCCTAGAGTTGTGCAGATGAAATGAGTTCATCTTTGAAAGCCCCAAGCAAACAGCATTTGGCACAAAATGAGTGCTATATATGGATTTGTTGTTTTAACACTATCGCTCTTCTTTCTCTAACTTGCTATTTTCTTCTCCTCTAAAAATCCAAATGCAAAATGGGTGATGGTGAGCTGGTGGTGTAGTCGTGGGGTGCTGGGTAGCAATTCATGTCTAGGTGTGCCCAGGTGGAGGGTGCAGGGGCCTCTTCTTGTTGGTCCCCACCTTGGCACTCAGCAGCGGGCCTGTCTTCTTATGAGGGCATCCAACCAACCAACAGGACCAAGCCTTTCTGTTTCAGGTTTTAAGGGGATGGGAGGCTGTGTAAAGCATTGGTTTCATTTTTAATACCTTTTAAGCATTGCGTACTGCTCATCATGGGGGCTGGGGGCTTGGTGGGGAAGGGCACATACATTAGGCACCTGTTGAGCTGTGCGTGGACACATAACCTCCTCACCTGGCTCCCACGTCAGAGTCTGTGTCTTGGCAGAGTCTGTGTAGTAATTATAGTAGAGATTACTTTATAATAGGACTGGCATAGATTGCAATCTTATCTGGTAACAGTTAACTTATTAATGATCGTTTTGGCCTCTTGGCAGCGTTCTGTCTTTAAACTGTGAGAGAGATACAATCTCTCAAGCTGCAAGGGATAAGTAATTGGATGGGGGACTGTGAAGAAGTCCTGGGCATCATGGGAAGTGTTTTCAAGGATTTCCCCTCAGACTGGAACCGCAGTTTATGCAGAGGGCTGGAGGTCCCTTTGTAGATGGTACATATACAAATCAAAATCTTGACTACTTTGAGGTTTATTTGGGTACATTTTCTTTCTTGAGCTTCCCAAGGATTCCAAGGACTTGCAGCCTGACAGGGCAGAGTAGCTAAGAAATTACTATAGAAATCTACATCGAGGGGGCCTGATTTGCTGAAATCATAGGAGCAACTCCACCCTGTTCTCCTTGCTACCAGAAGAAGCACTCTATAGAGTAGATATTTCAAGATAATCTGTTTTGAATACAGTTCTTGCATACATCCCAGTGTTGGCTCTGCCTTAAATAGTTTTCTTCCACTGACGTGGTGGACAAATTGGACTCTCCCTTTCTCTCTGTATATAATTATGACTTGCTCCAATTCTGTAACAACACCACTTTTCTCTACAGTAGATTCTCCTTCTAACTCGTAGCTCAGCAAACTAATGCATTAATTGATGGGGTAAATTCCAACTGATCCCTCCGTTCTTGTAAAGGTGACTGGGAATAGATACTTCAGTTTTAAAATCGTCCTCTGGGCAGTGTCGTACTGTGAGTCTGTAGAGGGGTATAAAGAGTCACAACGTAAGATTTATTACTTGAGCCATTTTTAAGAGTATAGTTCAGTAGCATTAAGTACATTCGAATGCTTGTGTCACATCACCACCATTCATCTCCAGAACATTTTCATCATCCCAAACTGAAACTGTGTGCCAATTAAATAATAACTCCCTGTCCTCCCCTTCACCAGCCCCTTGTAACCACTGTGGATAGTTCATCTTTCAGCAAGGCTTTGCCTACTATGTGCTGGAAGTCAGATGTGATCTCTGCCCACAAGGATGTCATGGAAGGACAGTCTAGCAATTTGGGGGTCACTTTTAAAATCCTCTACAGACTCACAGTGGGACATGCCTAGGAGACTAGAGCAAAGAACCTAGCCAAGCCTTGGTGACCAGGAGAAGCTTCCAAGGAGAGACAATCCAAATTGAATCTTAATTTCTCTTAGCCTTGGTTTCTTTTATACAAAATTGGGAGACTACCTCATAGGGTTTTTGTGAGCTTTGAATGAAATGTCATCTAAGCACCTAGCACAGTGCTTGGCACTCACTGACCAGTCATAAGTATGAGCTTCCATTATTATTAAAGAAAGTGTGGAAATTAGCCAGAGGGATGGACCTTAGGAAGGGTGATGCAATCAGAGGTGGTGGTGTAAGTAAATTTTCAGAGGCATCTGACTGTGTGCTATGCTAGTGAAACTAAAAGGAAATAACCATTTCAAAAGTTGAAAGGAATATTCATAGAATCGCTAATAATAGTAAATGATTTAAATATTATTTTGAATAGTTGCTTTTACTATGCCACAACTCCACTTGTAAAATTAAAGTGACCATAGGAGAACTCTAGATTTTTCCCTTAAACTGTTCCTTCCCTAGTGTTTCCATCTCAGACACCCAATTATTTAAGGCAACATCCTGCAAGTCATCTTTGATCCCACACTGCTCTCCTTCATTCTCTTATTTGCATTTCTTTCTCTGTCTGCATCTGTATCCATTGCTGATATTCCCACTCTAGCCAAACCATGAACATAGTTCACCTGGATTGCTGCAGAAGCTTCCTAACTGGTGTCTGTGATTTTCTGCTTACTCGTCTACCATGCCTGTTTCACATGGAAGATAAGAGAGAAAGCATAGATCAGGTTATGCCACTGTTCTGCATACAGCCCTCCAGTTTCTTCCCATTGCACTTAGAGGGGAAAATCCAATTTCTTTTTGTGAACTCCCGGTTATGAATTTTCCAGCCCTTGTCCATCTGTCCAACCCAATTTTGTGTTCTTCTCTAGTTTATTTATTTGTTTATTTATTTTTAATGTTCCTCACATCAGCCAAGCTTCTGCTGGACTCATGGTTGCCACTGACCTGCTCTCTCAGGCTGGCACAGTCTTCCTTGAAGCTGGCTTGTTGTCATTAAATTCTTAGCCTAAATGTCACCTCCTCAGAAAGGCCTTCCTTGACCACCCAATCCAGAATGTCCCCGCCATTCAATTTGTATTCTTAACACCTAGCTTTGCGTTTTTCATAGATTTCTATGGTTGGAAATTATCCTGTTGATATGTATAACTTTTGAATTGCCTGTCCCACCCCACTAGAATTTACACTCCTTGAGAGCAGGGATATGCTATCTTTTGCTCACTACTTTACACTACCACTCACGTTATACTACCACTTTTGCTCACTACCACTATACTTTATAGTGGTTAGAACGTGCCTGGAACACGGTGTGTGCTTGGTAGGTATTTGCCAAACAAGCACAGAATTTTATTAAAATCAATAAACAGTTGATTTGTGCCCTGACTATGTAAAACATGGCCCTGCAGTGGGCACTGGAATGAGAAATTTGTGGATTTCATCCTACAAGTTTTCAAACTCAAAGTAACAAACATAAATTATTTCAATGTGCTGTTAATTTAGACTAGCGAAATAACAGAACTTTCCTCTAGCTGTGAGTTTTATTTTCCATAAAGCCTCAACCAAATCTCCTTTCTCCAATTCAGTTAATCTCTTCATTGTCCTTTTTTACACACCATGGCCTCTCTTGCTCTTTCTGTCAGGTTTAACTGGAATGTGTTTCCCACCCTGGGCTGGCCTGTCCTTTGTACCTCCAATTATTTCTTCTTTGCATCTGGTAAATGCATCTAAGACACACAGTTGATACTTTTATTGGTTGACTGATACTTAATGTGAATGTGATATTTCACATCAAATGTTTGGTTTTGTTTTTACAACGAATTTCTGACCTATTGATGCTTCTGATATAATGACGCGGCATGTGGAGTTGCTTTCTAAAGAAAATGAGGGGAGATTCTGATTCTTATTTAAAACACACACAGGTAATGCCTACTTTTTAGAAAAACTTAACAGAGGAAATCCTTGTGACCACAGTGTAAACATTGTAAATAAGCAATCTGTTATCAGTCATGTTTTATTACCATTGGAATATGTTGAGCGCTTTGATAATGACCTTGGGAGCCAATAGCCTCCGTAACCTAGATGTAACCAAGGAACTCTAGAACAGCTCAAAGCCTAAAACATTGACCTTCAACCTGCCTGGAAGCAGATGGAACACTGTGCACACCTGGCCGTGTGTAAATGTTAACCTGTTTACTCTGTGACGTCAGGAGAGCAGTAAAGTATGCTTATGTCTTTCCATTTCATAGAGCTTCATGGCTTTTGTTAAGAAAAGTTCTTCACCTATTAAACAAAAGGCTGTGCAATATTAGATTCACTAGAAATGTAAAACTTACTGCTGCTGCTCTAGCGACAACTGCACAGCACGCTTACAAGAAGTAACATTGACAAACATTACTTATTTCTGTGGTTGTCAACATTTAATTAAACAGGGCCCCTACATCTTAAGATGTCACTGTTTTGTATATGTGCAATAAAAGGTTCAAATTAAAATACTGTACAATTAGTTTGCATAGAAAAATGACTTTTGCAGACCTCTACAATAGACAGTTTAGAGAAATAAGCATCTTGTGTTTAAATTATGCTCCTTAGTATTTCAAACAGATGGCAATGGCTTTCCTCTTGATTATAACTTTGAGGCATGCTTTACTAAATGGAATCAGCGGGGTTCATTAAGGTCCCATTTGATGTATCAGTATTATAAAAATACCATGTTAATTATCCTCAAACGTTGCAAGTTACCTCCATTTTCCTGCAATCAGAAGATGAGAGAAACCCTGTGAAGCAAATTAGTCCTAATTGAAAGAGGACTGATTAATATTTAAATAAGGCATTGTGTGAGGGATTCTGCCATGAGAAAAATAGGCTGAACATCTGAATTAATTGCATAGCAGGTTAAATTAAATTTCATATAATGGGTTGGAAGATGAGTTGGCACGGAGCTTTAGCAGTGAGCACAATGGCTGAAATACCAGTCTTTTCTTTCACTCTTGGCTGAATTCCATCAAGGTCCTTGTAGCCATTACCTCTTTGTTGTCTCTCTTTCAATGCAAACAAAGGTACTAACAGAAAATTGCTACCACATTTTAAAAAATGTTAATCCTTTTTGGGAGACAGCACCTGTCTACACATTTTCTCCATTTCTCTTCCACCTTGGCTGTAAAATTGGGAAATATTAGTATCTTTTTCCTTGCCAGGTTTAATGAGGATTGATGTCATAAAATGCTAATGGCTGGAATATAGTTAGAATTGTGCTATTAGTGGGTTATCACTGTCTGACATTTTTACTGCACTGGAGCATGCATGTGGAGCCTGTTTAAAGTGATTGGGTTACTTAAGGGTCCCTGTTAGGGATATTTAATCCAACATAAATTACTTATGCACTTTGTTAGTGTTCAAAGGAAGAGTGTCACGTTGTACATGCTGGCAGTTTTCCAGTCAAGAGCTGTTAATTACTGTACAGTGAGTGAATACATTTTGCAGCAGTGGAAGTCGGGAGGGGGGGTTCTGTATATTCCATCTAACTAAAAATGAGTAGATGAGCATGCACAGGAGAAGAAATAGACTTGAAGTCATTTTTGCCCTTAGGAATCATAGTGCCATTTGTTTTCATTTTGAAAATAAAAACAAATGACAGTATGAGTCCCTGCAGGGAAAAGTACTTTGGTTATAAAGCATTTCTGCCCCAAAACGAGCAGTTGTCTATCTATATGCTGTTAACAACCAAACACATTTTCCAGAGTCGTAAATCAGAATTTTACATCTTTGTGAACCTCAGGGGTTGTGAAGATATTATTTGCTAATCAAGCCTAAAACTACAGCAGTGATAAAACAATTTTAAAAATTATGGTTAGCATAATTATCTTTTTTAAAAAAGTTTCTGGTAGATCAGAAACTATCTTTTTAATGTAACTTTGAAAGATCAAGTAGACTTTGTTTATATTAACAGCAGTTATGAAATCTGCATTGTTTAAAACCTAATTGTGAAAATGAAAAGTTCTTTCGAAAGATCTAATTGTTAGCATTGACTGCCATTGCAGCCAAAAAAAGGAGCCAACCTAATCTACATTCTGGGTTTGAACCTCCAGTATTACTTAGAAAAGTGTTCACAGGTGATATACATATCAGATGTCCTCAGTGCTATCCATTTGCTGAAATAACCAGATGCATATATCATGAATTTTTTTTGCAAATGATTCATTTTCTACATCTAAGAAGATACAAAAATATATAGATATTAAGCTTTTGTGAAATAATCCTTCATTCTGAATTATGGCGCTGAACAAAGAACATTTCATTTTTGTAGTTCTTATTATAGCCATCAGTTTTAAATTAAGAGTTGGAAATATGTGCCTAGCATATTTATAAACTTCCTTTTAAAAAGGAAAAACCCTCATTTTCTTACTGAAGAATTATAAGTTAGGTACAACTGGGTCAAACTTGCTTTTGTAATAACAGAAATAAAAATATTTTGATTAGCAATATTAAAAGGAATTTCTTATTAAGGCGATCCCACTGCTGTTTCACACAAATCATGGTAACAGACAAATCCACACAGTTAATTCTAATGCTTAGTATATCATCTATTAATGAAGTAATGCTTCAAAAGGTTTCAAAGATGTTTCTGTTTTGAACAGAGTTGTAAGACCTGATGTTGGGGAGTTGATGCCTAATAATTCACCAGGGATAGCAGTGAAATATGAAGCCTCCCTAAATTTAACTGGCTAACAAGCACGTGAACAAAGAGCAGTAGGTCACAGTTATGCAAGACGGGATCTATTACCATGTTCAAATACATAGAAATCTGTACCCATCTTTTGATGAGGATCATATGTATATGGGTAACTCCTCGTAAGGCTAATGGGAGTTCACCAAAAATATCCTCCGTGCACTTCTGAGCGATGGATGGGTCAGTCTCCTGAGTGTATCGTGAGTGATGAGACTGTTTCAGTGAAGTCCATAAAAAAATCAGGTTGAGCAAAGGTAATAATGCCTTCATAATTAGCTTAATGATGAGAGGGACCATGGAAAGAAAATAAATCTGTGCAACAAATCCAGAATGTTTTACAAAGGTGCTTAGACTCAAACCAGTGGGTGCTGTTGAGCAGAAAGGATGGTTTTAAAAAGAAACCATTTCTGTATTTTGAATCATCTTTAGTTCATTGAAAAAATCAGAACAAACTTGTTCATGTTACAAAAAGACATGTAACAGAAACAGAGACAAGAAACTGCAAAAATGACTGCAAATCACAAAGATTCCATTTTTTGATCTGAAGTGAAATTGAAGGATGACTTCATATTCTGTAATTCTAACATTTCTTAGATAAATAGATATATCTTCGTACTAGAGATTAGAGAGATGGACAGGTAATATATAGATAGATAGTTTTATATATTTTGTGAAATTTTGACCTCCTCAGTCACCTAGTCTTTTAGTAACCAGTAATGTCGCAGAGCTTAGGACCAGACAATCAGGACACAGTTTTAACATTGAACCAAAAGCCAGAAGCATTTCCTTGTAGATTGCACCCAGTCTCTTTCTTTAACAGGTTGTAGCTTTCACTGGTGAGACCACAAATAAAAGAGGTGCAGAGGTGAAAGCAGGGAATTAGTGGAATTGCTGTGATCATGAAAGCCTTTAGCAGTTACCACTCCACCTTCCAAAACCCCACCCCATATTTCCCTCATGCCTCACTTCTGGCCTAATCACAAGGACGCTGTTTTTTGTTGATTTTGTTGTGTTTTTACAGCAACTCTACAGCAGTGTTAAATTGCTTCGTGTTCTCATGGAAATTTCGCATCCAAATATTTGGTGTTCTTGGAGCAAGAAGGGCAGAAAATGAGACATTTGTTAAATATTGGAACTTAAGTGAAACATGTTTCTTTCTGGCAACTTAAAACTTCGAGAAGTGAAACAATAGGCTCACTCTGTCCAGTGCGCAGCACCTGGACGTCACTCAAGTGGCAAGTGGTCTTAATCGCATTTCTTGGTGTCCAAGGGTTATAGGCTTGTAAGACTGACAGTAAGAGTGGATTCCAGATCTTGTCATCTTTCTTATCCAAACCCAGATTGCTAGAGGAAAATAGCTCATTTATCAGATTGAAAGAAGACCTTTCAGACTGCATAGCGTGATCTTGTACAGAGAAGGCACCCCTCTCCTTTTTTTTTTTTGGCGTTGAACAAGTGAGGTTCTCTCGTTCATGGCTTGCTAAATTTCATTCTTCTATTGCTTTTCTTACACTTGCCTCAGGCTTTCCTGTTGGTCCATGACTTTGCTGGCCACTAAAACCATGCCTTCTAAGATGCCAGCAGCACTCTGAAGTAAGCCATCACAATGACATAGAACTGTGGAATGTCCTAGGAAAAGGGTGGATCAAAAGTAGAAGCAGTGGGCTTCCCTGGTGGCACAGTGGTTGAGAGTCCGCCTGCCGATGCAGGGGACGCGGGTTCCTGCCCCGGTCCGGGAAGATCCCACATGCCGCGGAGCGGCTGGGCCCGTGAGCCATGGCCGCTGCGCCTGCGCGTCCAGAGCCTGTGCTCCGCAACGGGAGAGGCCACAGCAGTGAGAGGCCCGCGTACCAAAAAAAAAAAAAAAACTAGAAGCAGATATCGCACAATTTCAATATTGACTCAGTTGGGGTCATTTACTTCGTTGAATGAATGACTGAATGAATAAATAAAGTGACATAAATCTAAAACTCATCAATGGCCCTGAATGAGTGAAGAGCGTGTGTGTAACCTTTGTCTCATTTTTTTCACTCTTGAGACTTACACCTTGGTAGAGCTGTAGTCCCGAGTGTCTGTACCACTCATTGACACATCTATCACAATCAATTCAATTCCATTCAGTCAACATTTTTGAGCACCCATTCCATGTTCGGAACTCCACTAGTCCTAGAGGTGAAATTGGAGCAAGGCAAGGTCCCTGTCCTTGACGAGTCCTCTTACTCGGGGAGGTGGTTATGAGCACAAGATGTTCTACACCACAATAGGTGCAGTAATAATGATGAGTACGAAGTATAAGGGGAACGCAGATAGTCCTGCCAGGGGGAAAGAGAGCCGGCCGTTGCTGAGAAGGTGATGTCTGAGCTGGGCCTTGAGGAAGGAGTTACCAAGAAGATTGAGAGACATGGGGAAGAGGGCAGAAGGACAGCCGTGTGCAAACGTGTGTATCGGATATTCTCTGCCAAGAGCCATTGAATTGGTGTGTTTAAAATGCAGCATTTATAGGGTTGGAATGGCTGTAGAGGAGACTAGAAAGGAGGCTGGGATTGTATCATGAAGGTCTGTGTGCCTAGCTAAGAGATGTAAACTTGACTGCCTGATTTGTGTATGAGTGTTGCCTCCCCAGTTAGATAATGGTCAGCCTCTGGGGAGCAGGGATTGGGCCTCAATCTCATACTGCGTATACCATTCTGATTTATCAAGAATAAAGAAACTGTGTTAAGTAAGCTTTTTAATAAATTCATAATTACATAGTTCATTTTAGAAATACTTACATTCAAAATGGTTAAAAAGCTTTTTAGAAGGTAGGTTCTTTCTGAGCTGTAAGTAAAAGAAAACTATCCAGACAGCTTGTCTCTGAATCACAAGGAGCACTTACTAAATGCCTCTCATATGTCAGACACTGTGTTAACTTCTGGGGAATTACAAAGATTAAGATGTGTGAGGCTTGCTCTCAAGGAGTTTGTAATCTAGTGGAAGAGACCTCAGGTCAGCAGGGAGAAAGACGTGCCGCCCAGCGACTTAGAGGGCTTTCCCCAGAAAGTCCCAGACAGATGTCCTTTCCTTTCCTTTCCATCCCCTTCCCTTCCTCTCCCTTCCCTTCCCTTTCCTTTTTTTATTATTATTGCTTATTCTTCCTCTTACCTATAAGGATCTTAAATATACTTTTGACTAGAGCGAAAACTATAAACTCTTTTCTTTCATACACATAACTTGGAATTCTTCTCTCTGGTTTTCCCCATAACTTAACTGAAAGTAAAATGTTTGATGAGTTCGAACACGCTTCACTTGTTTTTTTTCAAGCCCAAGCTCTTGTGACCCACAGAGTGACTGTCATCACTTTGGGATGGGACACTTCATCGGAAGGAGAACAACCCATTTATTTGGCCTAACAGCACTCCATGTTGGAGTAAATATTACTATTCCCATTTTATAGATGAAGAAAGCAATGTTCAGAGAAGCTAATAATTTAAAAATAATAATTTAGCAATAGTCTCTAAGCCCAGAAAATAAATCTGAGTGACCTAACATGGCGTTATGACAGTCAAAACTTCTCAACTATGGAAAAATAACAGGGCCTTTTATCTGGAATATAGTGGAAAGAGCTGTGGATGAGTTCCTTACTAAGTGGTGGTGGGACTTTGAGCAAATCCCTTAACCTTTCTGGGTAGCTTTCTCCAACTGTAAAATTAAAGGAGTGACTAGATGAAACACACAAGTATTTTTTATCTGTTACATGATTCTCAGATATTGAAAACCAGAGTCACAGAGTACCTTTAGGATGGTTTTTAATAAAAACATTCTGTTCAGGTAGTTTCACAGTTCATGAGAGTCTGAAGGACCCATGAACCACTGTTATTAAGATTATGGACTATCACAGTACCAGGCATAGGTAGGACATTAACTGTGTACTAAACCAGATTCATTAATTATTCTCAAATGGTGTGAAAGGCGTTGAACACCCATGAGCTAAGCTATGGGCTCAACGGTTTTCTCAAAGGCCTTCTATTTCTCAGCAGGATGGGATCTCAAAGCAGATTTGCCAAACATCATTAATATGAACTTCAAAAATTGCATAGTGGAAGTCATACACCACTGAGATTTCATAATTCAGACATAACTGTCAGTTAAAGGAGTTTGAGTTCAGAGTAGTAACTGGTTTCCAGCCGTTTGGGAATGGTGTGTGTGCTTTTAATAGATGCTTTTCACCTTTCCCCTTAGAGTCGTCAAGGTCTCAGTTCCAAACCTCACAACTAGCTGGGCTTTGCTCTCATGCTTAAGGCAGTGACCCTCTAGACGAAGTGAGCCAACAGGCCACTCTGTGCAGCATCCAGGTCTGCTAGCCTTTTACACCCAACCCTGATTGCTCACCTGTTTATCTCTACTTTGTGAATCATCTGTCATGCTAATGATCAGTTTCCACCTGGAAGTCCTAGCTGATACCTTCACCCCCCCATGAGTCTACCAGTTGCTGTATTTCAAGAAGCAGAAATAGTTGAAGAAAAAGCAAATCAGTCACCGTGCACACTAAAAGGTAATCTTACACAGTTTGGAAACAGGTAGAATTGTGCATGTGTGGAGGCAGTATGACGTATAGGAAAAAGCGAGGACTAAGGAGCTGGAGGCACGTGGATTTGAATCCTGTCTGTTACTGGCTGTGGGAAATTAGGGAAGATATGTGATTTCTCTCATTTTTCATTTATAAATGGAGTTCAGAAAGCCAACCTCATACGGTTGTTTTGTGGATTAAATGACTGTATGTAGAGCCCTAGCGTGGGACCTGGTGTACTTTTTGGTTGGATTTTCTACACTGATCCTCCCCCTTCATTAGGGAGACAGTTGTGGGTGACCAAAATTAAAATGGTTAAGTTTAAGAACTGGGAACATGCCAATGAAATTCATAAAATTTACTAAACCTAAGTTTAACTCTGTTTCACTTTATGATTACAGTTTCTAAGTCATAGTTGAGATATTCAGTCTAATTTAGAAAATCTAAATTGATGTAATGATGACTCATAAACACCTCTACATTTTGTCTGGGCTGCAACTTAAATTTCCTAATTAAAAATGGTGAAACTTCAGAGGGTGGATAACTGACAAATAGCTTCTGTAACGATCGATCCCTTCTCATGAAATGTGAATTACTTTGAACAGAAAATAACATGTTACTACAGACTTTTAAAATCCCTTACATAGAGACTGACTAGGTGATGATTTGGGTGATTTTTCTCCTTTCTCTTCTATTATGGATCCACAGGGAATATTGTATCATTTATTGCCTAATAAAATTTAATGGAAAGTTTTAGGAAAAATTAAGAAAAAGATAGCATTAACCAGATATGATGGCTGGAATTTCAATCATGATTTTGGCTCTCTGTATGTATTTGAAAGAAAATGAAAGTATAGACCAGTATATGGTAATTAATAAGAGCTGCTTAGACAGAGTCACCTTGTTTTAGAGAAGTATTTCACTATTTGAGAAAACCAATCTGTTTTTGAACTTTGGACATCTTCCAAATTGTAGTTCCCGTAGAGACCTTTCTCTCCTGTAGGATGACCTGCTCAGTTAAGAAACAGTCCCAGATAGGTTTTCTACAAGTGAAGAAAAAAATATCGCCTGGCAAAATTTCAGAAGTGACCTTTCTCTTCTGACAACAGATGGCAGTGTTTTCAGGGACAATAGTCATGTATTTATTAGCTACCAAGGAATTTCACACTGTGTTTCTCTCTCGAACCACCACCCTCCAGCAGGACCTGGTATGCACAGGAGTACTTGGACTTAATAGGATTTTTTTGTAACATGAAAAAAAAAGGTTGGAATGAATTGTTCCTTTGTTAGAAAATTTTAGACATTTTCTGCTGTTACATTTGTTTAGAGAAATTAAAATCTTAGGGAAATTAAATCTACTCTTAATAAAAGGAAAAACTTCCTTTGTACATAGGAAAAATTAATATTACCTGAACTGTATCCTACAGATACCTCTTTAAGTATAATACTTTAAGGAAAGTTGATATTTATCAGAAGTTTTCACTATAAGCTTTACTATGCTTGTTTTATGAAGGGTATGGTAACACTTTCAGATGAAACTTAAAAAGAAATCCTAAGACGTCTGATGATATAACTAGTTGATGCCTTTTCGTATAAGTGCTGTATCTTAATTAAGATATTTAAGATACAGAAACTGTATCTTAAATACTCTATTGTATTCATCAACACATATTTATGTTTTGTAGCTGTGAGGACAGTTTGGAAGCTATGCAGAAACTCTGACTTGGAGCTGGGCCTAGAAAGTAGAGTACGTTCTAGACAGGCGGAGAGAATAAGGAAAAGCATCCTGTGCAGGAAGGAGCAACACAAGTCCCACTTGGTGGGAAGTCATGGAAATGACAAATGTGTAGTTCAGTTTGTCCCAAGTGAAAGACAAGGACAACAGATTGGAGAATGGGGTGGCAGCCAACCGTGAGATCCTTGACCCAGAACAAGGACCAGCAGCTTTTACCTTAAAAACTGTGTCCTTTATAAGTGAAATTTTGAGTAGAACCCTAGTATATAGTTTATGAAGCGAAGTAGTTGCTTTTGAAGGCTAGCCCTTAAAGCACCTGCTCACAACTCTTAGTGCTATCTTCCAAGCGAAAGGTGAAAGCTACCACTGTAGAAATGACTCATGGGCAAGAGCTAGAACTCACTCATTTATTCATTCAGTCATTTTACAAACTGAGTAGCTACCATGTGCCATGCAGTTATTTTATAAGTGTATTTTGTTTCATCTTTAAACTTACAGAGAGAAATATGATTTATTGCAGAGATGCAGGCAAAGTTCATTAGAAGAATATTTTGTGTAGCAAGTCAATTTATATAAGTATTATGTAGCCAGACTGTAAGACATTAAGTCATTGTCCATTGAGTAAAATAATAATCTGTAACGATTCCAAAACACATGTTATGCATACTTACATTCCATTTTATGTAGTCAAATATAAATGCCATAGGTACACACATATACACATACACGCACACAAGCATAAGAGTATACGTTTGTTGACCTAAACAATTATGTATCTATATGAAAACAGGAGTAACTTAATTAAATTACAATTTATTTTACTTAGATACATTTCCTTAGTATTTTTCAGTTGAGACACAAATTAAAATTTCATTTTTGGTTTGGTGATCATTTTTGTATTCTCTTCAACTTTCCACAGTATTTTGTGTCTGCTGTGTAAGAAGTAGAATGACTGTCCTACTTCTGTCTGTTTCCATCATGCTACTCTTTCTCTGCTGTGTTCTTTTTCTCTCTGTGCATTGTGGGACATTAAAGGTTCTATAATTATTCTGATAAGGTCAGGGTTGTAGATTTTTCTTGGTTTTACTTAGTTGTTTGCTAATAATCTGGCTTTAGTGCTGAAGGCTAACAAGTACCTTACTTAACAATATGCACATTTGAAGACCTGATGCCCTGAAGAATACTGTGGTTATTAATCTATTGCATATCTTTTTTCTAGATTATGTAATTATGTCTCAATTTTAGAAACATATAATGTTTAAATTTTGAATATTAAATAGATCAAATTAATTTTAAATATTAAAGAAAGCAAAAGATATTATCCTGGTGAGAAAATTAATCAGGGCCTACCCAAGAAAAAATTTCTATAAAATAGAGATTATTGATCAATACGAAGTCCCCAATATGAAGGCCCATTTTAAGAAGTTAAAACAAGGTAGCAATAGTGATTAACTGATTAACAAGGTTTAACTATATACGCAGCCGTCTTAGAAGTCTACAGAACTGTCTTGGCAACTTAAATCATTTAGAGTGAGCCGTGAGTCAGGCCAACCATAATAATCAGCATCTTTTTTTATTATAATTATTCTGTTCTCAGCCCTGGGTAATCATAGTGGGATTGTTGGATGTACCCTGAAATTTGTTGTTTTTTCTGTGTTTTCTGTGTGTGTGTGTGTTTTCAGCAAGAAAGGCATTAAGTATCAACATATTACTAGAATCAAGGGGGAAAGGCCGGAACTTTCTGGTCCACACTTGTGGAACTCAGCCTGGGGAGTCCACAGTGAGCTTCAGTTTACCCTAGGTTCTGAAGTCCCTCCGTAGGAGTGGAACAATTCAGAGACGCCTTAGACAGTAAAGAGGTGAGAAAAGCACATGGAGTATATGGGTTTAGAATCCTTTTGCCTGACTCAGAGCCCTTGGGAAGAAATCTCTCAATAAAGCTTATTGACCTTTGTTTAACCTGCTTAAGTATAACCTCCCATCATGCTGTGGAACCCACTTTGGGAAATGCTACTCTAGAATCTTCCTGATCCTAAAATTAAACATGAGGGCAGTTCTTCTGGGGAATTGCTAAACTCTACCGCCAGGGTAGAGGGTTGGGGGAAGGATGGAGGAGCAATTCCCCAGAATCTTTCTAATTCCCTGTTCCCACTGGCACACCCACTTGGGACACAGGGTATTTTCTTTCTCACCTGGGTCCTTGTCCACAGAAGGATTAAATCTGCTTCTCCGAGAAGTTACTGTGGAAGTACCATAATATGACATCAGGTGTAAAATAACACTGTTGATTTCTTTAAAACGTTACCATTTTAATGGTTGGAAACACTTTTTTGAACAGTGTGACACTGTGAAACCATTCAGTCTTTGCTTGAAATTTATGGTCCTAAATTAAAATAAAATGTTCATAAGATTTAACAAATAAAGACTTTATACCAACAGGGAGTACAAAACAGTGCTTTGTATTTATCGTTTGCCTTTGTGGTTGTTGGTATAATGGAGAACATACACTCTCTCTTTCTCTTTTTGACTTGAACACATCAAGGTAAGCAGTTGAGGGTGACGGAAACCAACTGTTTTTCCATTCACCTTATTATTGAGCTGTGGTTATAGAGCTTCCGTTTTGTTATCAAAAGATCTTACTTAACTAAAGCTTCAGTTAAGCAGAGAGAAAGAGTTAACATTTAAAAGTGTAGGAAAATAGTTCTAGACACCTGTTCTGTGTTTGTAATACAACATTCAGAATAATATTACCTGGTAAATTACATTTTTAAACTGGTGTAAGAAATATGTCTTATTATATTGCCTATCATGTATCTAATGTCATTGTTCTTGTTTATTCACTTCACTTAGTTTTAAAGAACATGTTTCTTTCTTCTGAGAGATCCAGAACCTAACAGGTATCTAATAATGGAATGCCTATGAAAATTATCATAAATGTATCCTGGGGAAAGGACAAACCAGTCATTAACTACTAGTTTAAGAGAACTTTACAATTAACCAGCAAGACACACTTGTTATGCAGTTTCCCTCTGGGGTAGCTTTTTGAAAGATACTGGAGAAAGCTGAAGGAGTTAGTGAAAACCTCTCTGATGCGCAATGCTATTTAAAAAAAGGTGAAAGAAAGAGAGGGAGGGAGGGAAGAGAGGTGAGAGATGGAGGAGGAGGGAGAAGGGAAAAGAAAAGAAAAGAAAAAAATCAAGGCACAGTTTATATAGGTATGGCTTCTCCATATTTCATTTAAACGTGGAGTTACAAAGCAATATGACAATGCCAAGCAAGGTATGTTTATTTCAACCTACATAAAGGTTTCCTTGCAAAATGTACTAACACCAACCTGGTGATTGCTTGTTGAAAGCTAGGCACTCTGATGGTAGCAGCCTGGTGGAGGCATCATGCCTCCCAGAGGTGAAATGTGGACTCTTCAAGGATGAAGGATGCCTTCCACGCCTGTGGAAGTGTCCAGGGCTCTGAACAGTAAAGAAGCAATAGAGACATCTTCAGCCAAGAGTTATTAACCTTCCTGCTAGAGGAGTGATAGATAATATTTGGATTGGGAGAATGACCCAAAACTCTGCCAGACTCACATTCTACAAAGCTATGAAGGTCTTAAGTAGAAATAGCTTATTGAAAACTCAGACTCTGAGACAGGTAAAGCAAATGGAAAGGAATCATGCAGTAAAAAATAATTTATTCTATATACATAGCTTATTTTGTCACATAAGCTTAAATAGCCTTTTCCTCTGCAGCTAGTTTGGATCCAGCTGAATACCGCAAATGTGACAGTGCTTGCATTTTTGCTTTGTGAATGTGAGCAAATGCAGAAAGCTAACCGATGCAGTCCTAGTATTAGAAATATGATCTCTATTGATTGAGTCGACATGATAAATAGCACTTTTAACATGTTAGTATTTATTTAAAGATGCTATTTCATCTATTATGAGCTTAAGTGCTTACAACCATTTATTGGCATTCATTTTTTAGTTGAGCCATCGTTACCATCAGTGGTCTTTCTGTAAATAGACATTTGACACTCAGTATATTTAACATAATGTGTACTAATTGTGTTTGTATATTTAGGAGTCACAGTGTTAAACAGGGAAAATTAAATTGATATTTTAAAAAAATGGATCACTAGTTTGGGGGGAAAAGTGAGTTAATGTAAATAAAGCTACTGCATAAAATAAATGGCTTTTTGGTCCTAGTTATTGCAAAAACCTGACTTTATTATTTTACCGGTAATATTGAACCCAGCCATGCTTGTCTTCGTGCTTGTCTTCTTGTGTGTACCCTGGCATCCAGTGCAGTTCCTTGCACACAGTAGGCACTTAATATTGATTAAAAGAAGCAATATATTTCAAGGAGAGACCAATTTAGTGACTGAATTCCACTAAAAATTGAGGTCTTATAAATATGGATTTCTTTAAACTAATTTGTTATTTAGGTCATCAATATTAAACAGTCTGAAAATGGCCTGCTGGAGATTATCTTTTAAGAGCATAAAACTGAAAGCTGAAAAAAAAAGATTAGTAGTACCCAAGTATTTTCTGTATTATCTTTAATGCTAACATTTAAAGAATGGCAGCAATAGAAAAATCTCAAATGACTAAACCATTAAAGCTTTAGCCTCACCATGAAAAAATTTGCATGTCCTGGTACTTACTTCTCTGAGCCACATAATCACTGTATGTGTTACGTTAAAAGAGTTGATTTTTTTATTGTCTTCCTAGCTTTCATTTCACATTTTTACAATCATTTTTATACTGTTTGTTTTTATTTCAGGGCTAGTCAGCTATTTATTCCATTAGTATCGAGCAAAGCAAACCAATAGATAAAGAACTGTCTTTTTTTATCTGTCCTTTATAATCATTTCTTTTTTAAGTAATAAATTTACATTATATAATCGTAATCATGAAATTGCAAATGAAATCAGTTCTAGAAAGATTAATTCAGTCGTGCTCACAGCTGTGAAGATTGGGGAAATAAATATCATTTTGCAATAATGTATTCTTGACAGAGGGCATAACAAAAGAATGATTTCTATTCAGAGATAGTGGGTATATTTATTTTGCATGTTGGGGGAGGGGCATTCAGCTCTAGCTTTTCGACCCTGACCTAGTTTTGTAGCTGCTTATTATTCAGCTATATGTTTGAGAAATCTCTGTAATTTAATTTGGCATCCTCTTCTGCATGTCTGCACCTAGCAGTAGGGGCTCATGGATATTAGCAGTGTCCCATGCTGAATCGTATTTATTTTAAAACATCCTAACGCACTCATAACTCAGAAATAGTGTTAATTGTTACCAGGGAACTGCTGGATTACAGACTTGCTGTCCCGTCCAGGGCCCTGCCATAATTAGTAACCACTGTTGACATTTAGATTTAAATTGAATTTTCTTCTAATTAAACCCAGAGGGGGTTGATCCTCTCAGATGTACAGGTTAATAAAATTAGTCAGAAACTGTTAAACAGTAAGCCGAATTCTCCAAGAGCGCTGTCCCAATGTATTGTTAAGAATTCTGTAATTAATATTAAAGGCATTCATTAAATTTGAATTGTCTTGTTCTGTTTTTGAGTTGCATATGGTTTTGTAGCAGTTATTTCCTTAACATTTCCTTTGATAACTATAGTATTACTAATTTCTCTCGTGTTTGTAAATTTAGAATTATAAACACTATTCCTCCATTCCATTTTGCTATGCATAATTCACACCACCATTATTCTAGGAGCACCCAATGAATAATAATAAATGCTAAAAATAAATACAGTTGTGGAATGAAATTTTGGTACTCCAGATGACTCTTAACCGTTCTCTGTTTGTCACTGTCCTTGCAACAAAGATATTTAAGCTTTAAGCAGGTCATCAGCATTTCCCTCAGTGTATTTTTCTATCTTGTCTTCATGAGTTTTGACCTAACAGTTGCTTGATTTTGGATTGCTTTGTCTGGCGGTAGGAAGTATTTCCAGTTTTAGCTGCAGTGTAGATTCTACATATCAACATAGGCTTTGATTCCTCCTCCCTTCCAGAGACTTGGGGAAAATAAAGCTCAACATTCAGAATGAAAACAGATGACAGGAGAATTTCAGAGGATTAGTGCTGAGAGAGATAAAGTGAACTTGGTAATTTTACAGGGAGGCTTCCAATATTCACCTTTTGTAGGGTCTGGATTTAAAGGAACTTCTGTGAAGCAAATCTTTAGCTACCCTTATCATTGTTTTATTTCTGAGCTAATGCATTAATTTCTTTATGTACCCCACAGAATAATAACATATTGTCAACTTCACCGTTGTACAAGTCTTATTTTCAATATACCAATAACAGTTTCATACATTAATACTTAATAAATAATGCTCTCTAAATATGCTGGATGATTACAGTATTTTTCTTTACATTATTCATTTCTAAAACAATGACTGTTTCCTTTCTCTCCCTACCAGATAATGGATTTTAGAAAAAGGTTCCTTTAGAATTTGGCAAGGTGTTTTAATGTTATACTTACTCCTCAAAAGAGAGACACTGTTATTTCATAAAATGCTGCTTAATTTTCTAATCAAAATAAACAGAAGGAAACAACATGACTTCACTTATCTTGCACAGTCTACTTAACTAAATTGAATTAAATTTAAAATGCTTTTAGTTGCAGTTGAATTCAGATGGGGAAAATTGGGGCCAGAGTATGCCCAGCACGTGAATAGTTGTGCCTCATACAAGACTATCTGAGAGGCAGAATTTAAAACCTAGAGTTTTAAATTATGGAATGATTTCTTTAACGTCATCTGAAACCTCATAATTAGGACATTATGGCTGGAGTACATTAGACGTTTGATGGTAGCCTTGTATGACAAAATGCAAAATAAAATGTTTGCTTAACAGTTCTGTTAGACTGCAAAATCCAGGATGGGAGTAAGGTCCTAGGAGAAGAAGGCAAAAGCAAGTCGGTGGTATGGAATTATCTCACCCCATGCCTGCCGGAAATCCTAGAATTAAGACCCGTAGTTGCATGAAGGAATATGTGCACGTGGGCTGATAGTTGTAAACTGCAAGCAACAGTAGGACTAGAATTGCTGGCATATTACAAAGGACTCTATAGCACTCGATTAACCACAGGTTAGCTTGTTTGTCACTAGTGTTTCCTGACTCAGTTTACTTTAGAGTATTTTCTAACCTTTGGGAACAGATGTGGGTGCAGCAGGAGTACACCGCCTGGAAACGGGAGGTTTCTGCTGGTTCCTGCTGGCCAGCTGAGCATGCTTGGGCCAGTCATTTCACTCTCTGTGTCTTAGTTTCCTTCTGGGTAAAGTAGAGAGACTAAGTTTCCTCACCTCCTTATGATTCTGTATTTTTTGAAGTCAAAGAGAAAGTGAGATGTTTGCACAAAGATGATTCTTTTTTTAAATGTGCTATGGTCATGATAGATATTTTATTAATGAAAGATACAATTATGAGGATTAATACAAATTAATTTCCTAGTTTTTATTCCATTAGTTATAATTCCAGAAGCCTTTTCTATAGTGAAAATAATATCCTGATTCTGACTTTTAGATCAGATTTTTTTTTTTTTCCCAAGAAAAAAATGTGATTGCGTGTGAGGTCTGTGGTTGAGACTTGAAGCCTCTCCCTGGGCAGGGTAAGTTCTCTGTGGGCGCTTGTCCATTCCCGTGGGGGAGCCAACGTCTCTTAAATCTCATTCTCCAAATACCCCACTGCCTTGGGCCTCCCTCGTCCGTTTGCTTCTCCCTCACATCCCCTCCCAATATGCCTAGTGTGCCCCAAACTTATTGCTGAAATGTCTATTCCTTGAGCTCCCCTGACCCTTCTCCAAACATGGGATTAAGACTCTTGTTCAAAACTAATAATCAGGGGCTTCCCTGGTGGCGCAGTGGTTAAGAATCCGCCTGCCAGTGCGGGGGACACGGGTTCGAGCCCTGGTCCGGGAAGATCCCACATGCCGGGGAGCAACTAATCCCGTGCGCCACAACTACTGAGCCTGTGCTCTAGAGCCCGTGCTCCGCAATTAGAGAAGCCACCGCAATGAGAAGCCCGCGCACCGCAACCAAGAGTAGTCCCCGCTCACCACAACTAGAGAAAGCCCACGTGCAGCAGTGACCTAACACAGCCAAAAATAAATAAATTAATTAAAAAAAAATATATATATATATTTTTTTAAAAAAACCCCTAGTAATCAAAGGTGCTCCAATTGCCACTAATCCACATATCGGATTGCTTATTGGTTCACTTCACCATTAAATTCCTAAACCTTGCAGTACTGCATTTTTCCTATAGCCACATTAAAGAATCAAAAGGTTGATTGCATTTTGTTGAGAGGAGGCCAGGGTGATGGGGAGGAGGGAGGTTTGATGCCACCAGGGTGACCTTGCTCCACCCAGGGATGATTTGACCTTAAAAAGTCAGATCAGGCCACATTGGAATTGAATTCCTTCCCCCTTGAATTCGTGTGTCCAGCTTCACCATGACCTTTAATGAATTCCTCCCTGTGGCATTTCTGCCATCACTATGTTCCTTTAAGGAGTGGTAGTGTGTTGAATTGCTGTTTGCAAGAGAAAGCAGGTGACACAGGCCCCAGAGTAGAAGTGGCAGGAGAGAAGCTAAGATATTGGGGTTATTATTGTGAACCAGGAATCGGGATCGGAGTTTCCATGTATAATCTTACTTAATCTTCAAGTAAATCCCAAAGAGCGGTGGTATTATTATTATTACCATTATTCTCATCAATTAGGAAGCTGATAAGAAGAGATGGGGGAAGTTAAATGTCTTGATCAAAAGTTCTAGACAGTAGGTGACAGGGCTACTTATCCTGCAGACCAGAGTTAACTGAGTTTGAAAGATATGATGAACAAGTAAAGATATTAGTAAGATTTCAGGACACTTGAAAAAGGACTTGCTGAGTTTTGCCAACCCAGCCTGCCATGTCCAGAAAGCTTAAGCTCCCTTAAAAAACAAGCACACAAACAAGGCTGTTTGCAGTAGACTTTCCTGGGTGCGGTTGCTTTGGGGGCAGGGATTCTTCCACACGGGAAAGCTGCTCATCGTGCTGAGGATATAGAATAGAAATAAATAGGATTTTCCTCCAAAGGAAAGAGTTTTTGATGGATTGAAATCACATTGGTGGCAGGCTAATCCTTGGTCTCTTTGTTACCTTGACTTTTGTTAAATATGTCCAGTTACTACCTGTATCTCTGTGGTCTTTAGATAAATTATGCGTAATTGTCAATACTGACATGTTCCATGAGCCAAGTGAAAAGGGATCTAAAAAAACAATATGTCTGAAATTAGCTTCATGGTTTTTCCATGAGTTCTTCCTTTAACCAAGCACACCTCTTTTCTCAGAGGCACTAGCTGTATTTCATTTCAGAGAGCAATGACGAGAAACACCCTTTCTTACTATCACGACTGTTACCACTGTGATTCAGGTATGCAAACGTACACATGTACCGGCAACCTGGACTTTATCAGGGAGGCCAGTGGAGGGAACACGCACAGTGATCTTTTTTCAAAACCCCTGCTGGTCCTGTCCCTTAACTCATTTGTTTTTCATAGCGGTTGTGTCTATAGGAGAAATAACCTGTGTTTTCCTTAGTGCAGTGAATGCTGATGATAGCAGTTGGCTGATTACAAAGCATCGAATGTATTGTTATAGTTGATCTTCACAGTAACTCCGTGTGGTAGGCATCATTAGCCCAGTTTTGTTGAAGAGGGCTGTGAGGACCGAGATTTAGAAAGGTTAAATGGCTTTCATAATCTCATACAGCTATCAGGTGATACAACTGGGATCACACTCCCATCAAAACCCATTGCCTCGTGGTGGAATCCAGAGTGATTATGGCAGGCAGAGAGGTAACTGTAAATGAAACCTTCTCAGATATTACATTTCAATTTTGGTTGACCCCTTCATTCGTAAAATTATATGCAGGATTTTAATATTATCTTCTCAGCAGCTTCCCACCTAAAATACTTCAGCTGTCTTTTGCAATATTTAAATTTTTCCATGATGGTCTTTCTGAAATACAGTAATAATAATAGGCGTAATAATTACTAACATATTTATGACCTGCTTTTTCAGTATAAGGCAGCTTATTAAACATTTTATTTACACTGTATCATTTAATATTTGCAATAATCTTTTCATTAAATACTCTTTGTATCCTCATTTTATTCATAAGAAAACTCAGGCTTCTAGATTTTAAGAAACTAGCCCAAGATTTTATAACTACTTAAGTGGAAGAACTAGAAGTGAATCCAGACCAAATTCTAGAGCCTAGGCTCATAAATTCTGCACTATTTTATATCTTAAACAAACTTTAAAGATCTTTTTTCTTCTTTTTTTTTTTACATCTTTATTGGAGTATAATTGCTTTACAATGGTGTGTTAGTTTCTGCTTTATAACAAAGTGAATCAGTTATACATAGACATATGTTCCCATATCTCTTCCCTCTTGCCTCTCCCTCCCTCCCACCCTCCCTATCTCACCCCAGAGTATAGTTCTGATAGGAACCCAATAGCTCTTTAATCTTCTAAATCAAACAAAAACTCTAAAGGGGACATCCTATTCTCCTTCCATGTTTATTCCAAATCTGTGTTACAAATTACTGACAGCTGGTCAGATTTTTAAATACATGTTTCATTTGCATATTTCTTGCCTATTTCACATTGCCCTTTGCTGGTGCAATGCTGCAGGTGAGATTAAATGGCAGCAGAAGGTGCAAAACTGGGAGTTGCTCACTTTATATTTGATTGTTCTGAAATAGAGTCTGGAACTTACAGTGGAAAAGGGAGGGATCTAAAAGAATATACTCTACCTCCATTAGAAAGTAAAGAAAAAGGAAAAGGTAGAATGTGGAAGAGGAAGGGAGTGGAAAGGAAAGGGGAGATAGAAGAACCAAGAGAATTCAAGGTGGAAGATGAGAATAGGTGCTCCTGGGAGACTTGTACTCATTAAGAAAGAAAAAAAGAGGAGAAGAAGGAAGGAAAGAATTAATGAATAAAGAAAGGAAGGAAGGGAGAGAGGGAGGAAGGAAAGGAAGGAAGGGAGGAAGGGAGGGAGGGAAGGAGGGATAGAGAGCTGGAGGGAAGGAAGAAAAACTAAACAATATTCAAGCCAGAAAAAAGAACTGGAGTGAAGCATCTACTGAAATCTTCCTCGCCCCACTCTTCCCTTTGTGCTCCCTAAAGAAAAAGCATTGTTCATAGCTTTAATCCAGGTTAACTGAATATTTGTAATATGCCAAATTCTGTTAAGAAATTGACTCACCGATGGTTACGAACGTGGCCATCTTTATAGCTAGACAGTGTGATTGGCCAGTGAGTTTTCCAGGGGGAAAAAATGCCACAAGGCCACCAACCACCATGAGAAATTTTGTTGCCATTGAGGAGGCCATCACACTGAGAGACTGCTCTTGGAATGCGTCATTCCCACGGAACTCTGCAGGCTTTACGACTGGTTAAGTCTCATGTGATTTCTGGAGCAATGACTTTTGTGTCTCCTTACGGAAGGACCCACCTTCAGATGAAGGAGTGGGTTGCCACACGGACCGGGTCCCTTCACGGCTTAGGGCAGGCCTGGCAGACGGGAACACGTGTACTTCGCTGCAGCCCCTCTGACAGGACAGGGTCTCAGTGAGCACTGACTTTTTTTTTTCTTTTATTAAAAGGTGGGTATAGTCAGTGGAACTCCCACTGTTTCTCATTTATCCATTAAAAATCTTATCTCACAGACAGCGATTTAAACCTGTACAGTTTCTTTAATATATTTCATTCTATCACTAAATTAGCCTCAAAATGTGGTTAATTAAGATGAGACTTGTGAATCTGGATAGAGCATAGTCTTCTCCTTCCAGCAAATGCACACGTAATTTAACCAGTCTTTTACCAGTTGACCTGAGGAAAATGGAAATCACTCCAATTAAAGTTTGTATTTGACGAAAGAAACTGATAAGAGTAAAAAGAAATAATTTTAATCTATAAAAATGAAAACCAAATGTGTAGTATACTTTATCTGTTTTGAAAGCCCAAGTCACGAGTTCAAATTTGAATTCAGTGGGAGTGAAGCAGGTAAGAGATAACTGCATGGAAAACTGGCATGCTAAATCTGAAAGAAACTAGGGTCTTCTTAAGAAAGAAATATTTTCCTCAATTATGTTATCAGTGCTATAGCTGATAACCTTCCAACTTCTCAGACTTCCCCAAAGTTGGTTATCCCATATGTCAACTTTGTTTTTACTCATGTAGTTTAATATCTTTAGAAAATATTTGAATAACGTCAGCATATGTTACAACTTCATGGACAGAATGATTAATCAAGTTTGCTCAAAAATGCCAACACTTCTTTTATTTATTTACTTGCTTATTACCCATAGTATTACCCCATTACTTATTATCTACTTAGTACCCACAGTTTCCAGAAAGAATTGGAAGAGGTTCTGTTGTTCATTCAACAATTTATTTCCTTCCTCTTTAAATTGTGGTTTGGTTGTAAACAAGTTACATTAATCAGATATCATTATTCAAATTTTGTTCATTGATTTCTATCCCGGACTGAATGTTTCAGATCCCTTCATATTTTCTCTGAATATTGAGCCTTGGTTTACACTTTGAGATGTACAGTTCTAAACTCTAGAAACTAGTTTACAACTCCCATGCATCACGTAAAACATTATACATATGGTCTTCTACTGAAGAAGTTCATGCATTGCGGTTTATGTGTTACTCCTCTTTTCTACCAATTTTAGACATAGTCCCAGTAGGTTAAATTAACTTTTCAAGAAAGAATAATTTCATTGAACTGTGTCAAATGACAGAGTATAATTAAAAAAAAAAAAAAGGTTTCTTAACGGAAAAAAGTTGTGACAACTCCATACTTCCCTGCAGAGCAGTGGTGATGCTGACAGCTCCAAGAACATGTGAAAAGTGGTGATTGGTTTTGTGATCACTAGGAGAATGCAAGGGGCTGGCAGGGCCTTGTTGTCAGGCATAGGGTGCTACGCTAAGGCACTTCTAGTTTCTCTGAACCTTGGTGGTCCAGGATTTTGCTGCCCAATTCCAACATGATTCTGTCTATTGGCAAGTGTGTACCCAACTCATGCCTGTACTCAGCATTATTCCTAATGGAAGTTTTAAGAGAAGAAAGAAATCTATACATTCTAGAGTTAGGAAGGAGGTTTCCTGGAGGCACTGGAATATTAGAAGACACAACTAAAACGCCTGCATTTAAATGGAGTTTTCTCGAAGAGTTATTTTTTAGTCTGGAAGTACACAAATTCTAAATTTTGGTCAACTTATTACAATTAGCTATTTAAAGTTAGTGTCTTAAGAATTAAGGGCCGGTGGTATGTCCAAGGCCAAAGTTAAATATTACGTTTTAAAGAAGGTTGCTGGTATTGCAGTCACTCCATCAATATTTAATGAATGTTATCAGAGGGCGAGATATACATTAGGCCCTTTGGGAGAAATATAAAGTATAGAAAAGAAGTGACACCTGTTCTTGATAAGATTGCAATCTAGCAGTCCTTGACAATGCGGATAGAATTACAGGACTCCAATCAAAAAGATCTAAGCATATACCCAATTACAACTTTTTTCCTTCCCCACCCCCCCTTCCTTCTCCCAAGGAAAACGTCCATCATAATAGAACAGCAGCTACTTTTCCAAAAGAGGACGTAAATCCATCAGGGCACGGGATTACTTTAAAAGCCAGTGATAGGACTTAGTGAGTTAGGAAAACAGCATCCCAGTTTTTCTGAAACTATGTCTTCTGTTCTTTGTCAGGAATCTCGTAGTGTATGTTCCCGCGTATGTGTGCGAAGACCAGAGGCTTAGGAGTTATATGTCAAATCTTTTCTTTTACTAAAGAAAAGCAGCATGGACACAATGAATCTAAAACGTGAATGTTCAGAGAACATTCGTTCTCTGACAAATGAAAGTCGAAGTGCATTGCTGGGCTTATTCAAACATTAACCTGGAATCCATGCAAAACGTCTCCATAAGCAAGAGCATCTGACAGGGAGTGCTTTAGACAATAACTGTAGGCACATTTGGCACACCGAGGCGGGAGGGCAGCCCAAGGCTGTGCCTAGAATGGTCTGATAAGTACAGACCCTGGCTGTGCTGCTTTTACTAATAAAAAGATTGGAGAAGAAAAATGCATCCAAACTGCTAAACAAATAGCTTTAAATCCACCCAGGACAGCGGTGCTCTTTCAACATAACATGGGCCAGAGGGCTGGTGGGTAGCAAGATAGTCGGCTTCGAGCTTCACTGCAGCAGTACCTTGGAGAAAAATGAAAGACACCGTTTCAGTTCCAAGAAGGTTGTCAATGAGCAAGTCTTGGTCATTCCAGAAACCAACTTGATTATTAACAGGTCGTTCCTCATTGTTTCATGCTCATTAAAAAAAGAAAGGATGATAGAAATTTGGTAACTGATGGCTGTTTAGGAAGTGAATTCTATTAGAAAACTAGTTATAGTTTATTGTGATAGTTTTTACTTTTCCAGGTTGTAATAAGTTACTATTTAGAAATGCAAAAATGTGATAAAATCCCTATCGATATGTACAGGTTCCCATTTACCAGCAATTGTTACTCATTTATAGAAAGTATTACCTACCTTCCTTTTAGCTCTATTCAGTAATTTAAACACATGATACCTAGGTTGTAATACTTGCTATAATCATTTTTACTGTAGAATTTTTAAAAACCACTTATGATAATGACATTTTCATGTTACGATTACACAAAATAAATTTCCAAAAATAGTTAAATATTAGCATTATTTGCAGAATAAAATTAAAGTATAATCACATATATTTCAGGTATAGGTTACTATGCTGGAGTTCTTTCAATGCTGGCCTAAGTGAACAAACATTGCTGTTTACTATGGCCACAGAAAAAAGTGTGCTATTTTATTATTCCACCAATGATAATAATAAAAAATAACCCAACATTAATAATAATAGTCACCATTTACTATGTTACATGGAGTACATGTCAAGCACTCTATTAGGTATTTACGTTGTCTCACTTAATCTTTAAAACTGCCCCTGAATGATAAGAATTTTTATCCAATTTTTTCAGATGAGTTACCTGATTCCTATAGGGGTTAAATAATTTGCTTGAATTTTCATAGTTAATAAGTGGTAGAACCAGGAATCTTACACAAAGACCATGCTCTTTCAGGTCTTATTTTAAATCTAATAAAAAACTTCTTTTTCCAGTGGAATATAGGTCTTTAGTTATTATAATGCATACAAGTGCTAATGTCTCTATTTCAAATATGTTTCGTTTATGGATTAGTGTCATATATTAGCCCTTAGAATGATGACTAAAAGCTTGACATACATAAGCAACCACAAAAATTGAGATAGTGTGTTGTGGACATTACTAAAAGTCACCTCAGTGGGAGAAAAGGTAAAGCTATAGAAAATTGAAGTTGACTGGAATCTAACTACACTAGTTGCTTACAATTGATTGTGTGTTATTCAACCACAAAGATAAATTAGAACATGGGCTACTGCAATAGAAAAGTGGTTTAGATGTCATAGAGACAGTATGACTATTTTTATCTTTCAGTTGTATTTGTAAACCATAGCTTACAGTGGCTGAAATGACATTGAACTGTTTTTCTCTTTGATGATTTACAGCCTGTATAGTGCATTTGTAAGCGCGGATGTCACATTTTATGTATTTGAAAGTGTCAACTCTGCTGACTTATGTCTGAAGATTCTGTTCCTGAATCAATAGAATGTAGTGATTTCCATTTTTTAAAAGTGATTTCCCCAACATCGTAAAAAACACATAGTGACTATTGGTCATTATAATGCTGCAGTTAAACTCTTATTTTTGGTCTTGTATTTTACGTACATCATACTATTGATCATTATTTTGTGAAATTCGACTTGAATGAACAAGGAAGGTTCTAGTGAGCTGATCATGTCTGTGCTTAAACAAATTAAAAAATGTTTGCATTTCATCTCAGACATAGCTGTCCAAAGTCTATAAGATGGATTGAGCAAAGGAAAATGCATCAAGGTTTTCATAATAAAAAATTATTCCCAGAAAGTCCACATATACTTTATTCATCCCATATTTCAAATTGATTTTCATTTTACCATTTAGGGTGCAGTTACTGGTAGTCCCATCTTTTAAAAAGTCAAATTTGCATTTAAATAGAAACTGTTTCAATCATTTAACGTCGGAACCCAAACATTTTATTCATTCTTTTTTTTTTCTTTTTTCTGCCTTTCACTGTTGTACTTTTCCATAGTCATCATGAATTCTGAACTTGCATAAAGACTGTAAGCTCCCTCTTCTTTTTGTCACTCATTAAAATCCCATTGCTAATAAATAGATCTTTGGAAATAGGCCAGGCTCAGGTGAGAGCAGAGCAAAGCAGAGTGTAAAGAACCTCACAGCTGACAAGTCAGGGTAGCAGAATAATCTTCAATTAGACCTGAAAAAGAAAACATTTCAATGAGTGTAACTTAACAAAGTAATGTAGTAACCAAGGCGGAAACAAAGGCACTCAAAATAATAACCATGCAAGTTGTTATTTCTTTTTACATTGAAATAATAGGCTAAGTTTTGTTACCTAGTAACTAAGAGTATAACTTTTATGAAAAGAGTATACTTTTCATGAAAAGTGTAAATGTGTAAAAATATTTTGAAGGTTGGTTTGATTTTTGTCTACTTAAATCAAAGCCATTTATTTTTGGAAGAGGATGAACCAAAGGTCAGTTTTATCAACATGAAATTAGCTCTGAAGGCTCAAGTTAAAAATTTGAAAACGCAATGAAACACGACTCTAAATGTAAGGAAATGGAATTCTTCTTTTCAGCATTTATAGGCATCTATGTATCCCTTTTTATTCATTTTAGACACCATTTTCAACAATTTGAGAACATCAAGAAATGGCTTTAGTTGACTTGAACTTGCAGTGCATCCATTCTGCCACAAAACTTCTTAAAATTAATGAGTGATTTATTCCTGGTAAGAAAGACTATGTCATAATATTTATCTTATTGCCCATTTACTGTCTTTTTTCCTTGTGAAACAAAAGCAAAGCACTATAATTTTAATTCACCTGATAATATCATATATGTATTAAATGGTTAGAAGATATAATAATAAAATACTAGAGTTTCACTTTATTATGTGCCTGTATTTTAAAATAAAGTATTTCAGTATTTTAAATTGTACCATTGTCAAGATGCTCCTTGACAACAGAGAGACATTTTCATTGATAAAGAGAAAGCTTCCACAGCCAACTTATTCATAAGACATAATAATTCTACTCTGAGTATGTTATCAGTTCTTTTTCCTGGTCTCCTCTCATTAGATTTGAGTGTCTGTTTGCAGCTAACAGTGCAACATATATCATTTTGTCATCTGAAAGCTATTTCTTACTAATTGAATAGGATAAAAATTTCAAAAAAAACAGACTAAAGTTGCTCAAAACAATAGTACTTTTTAATCTTTTTTGGTTTTGTTCTACTAATGGATCTCTAGAGTTCCTTATTTTTTTTAATTTTTATTTATTTATTTTTTTGCGGTACGCGGGCCTTTCACTGTTGTGGCCTCTCCCGTTACGGAGCACAGGCTCCGGACGCGCAGACTCAGCGGCCATGGCTCATGGGCCCAGCCGCTCCGAGGCATGTGGGATCTTCCTGGACCGGGGCACGAACCCGTGTCCCCTGCATTGGCAGGCGGACTCTCAACCACTGCGCCACCAGGGAAGCCCAAGAGTTCCTTATTTTTAATCTTCATACTCAGGTCTGTCATTAAAACTTACGATGGCAACTCATTTGCATCTTGTATGCTCACTTACGTGAGTAAGGCACAAAATACCGTGTTCTCAATTTTGTTTAGTCCTGTCAATTCAAGACCCATAGAAACTGATGTTTGATTACAGTGAGTTGCGTCACTTTTTCCATCATTGGGTGTTGGCTTGTTTCTGAGTGCAGTTTTTAGGGTGTGGATGGGAAGTATGCATTAGGTAGAAGTGAAGGAGATTGAACCACGAATATTTAGGATTACTTAAGTCAAGAAAACTATTTGTGTAGAATTAGAAGAGGAAAGACAAAAACAACTGTCAGGTGGCTCTTGCTAGTTTGTTTGATATATGAGCATCACAGTCTACATCTAAAAGGCTGTAACCTTGAAACTCAGTATAAACACGAGGAACCTGAGAAAGTCCTTTATGTCACATGGGAGGTGAGTAAATTGAGGCAGATAAAGAGTGGTCTCCGTTCTTGCAGTTTTTAGCTGATTCACCTCTGCTTGGAGACTGTTGTAGAGATTGCTGTTGTGGCAGAGACTACGACCACTACCAATTGTACTAAGCTTGCTATCATAATTCTATCACGAGTCCATATTCTCTTTCTTATTCAGAGAATCGAGATAGATTTGTGGGAAGAGAGATAGAAACACCCCAAATGAGATAAAAATCACTTTTGAATTTCATAATTGAATTGCCTGGTTTGAATTTAATTTCTTGAATTACTTCAGTATTTTCCTGAGTGTCCTGAATTTTTATTATGAGTATAGTAATACATGACAAAAAAGAAAATTTTCTTTGAAATCGAGTTTTGATCTCTTTAGTATGTGTGTGTCTGTTTATGATTACTGAAATAATATCGCTACACAAGTGTCAAACATAGAAATTTTCAACTCAATTTCTGTATACAGCTATATGAAAAGAGTCAAGGCAGTGGTGATCTAGAGCAAGTTACCTACTAAGTAATAAGGCTAAATAATTTGAATCAAGTTAATTCTACAGACTACTAGTGGAATTAAAAGATTCTTCAGCCGAACTGAGTATGTCTAAACAAGAAAGTTCTGTTACTATTGGGTTGATCTAAAAACTATTTGTAATGAAAAACGTTGGCTCACTTATGAATCCAGAAGATAGGACAATATCTGATTGCATTTTTCATATTATCGAGTTCACTTTTCCAATGAACTTTAAATAATATTCATGTAGCCTCTAGCACCTCCCTTTGTACATGCTGCATATTCCCATAGTGTCTTCACTATAATTACTTTATTATTCCTAGAGTGTATCACCATAGATGTGATTTTCCTTTCTTATCACTTTCTCTTTAATATTACTTCTCCCTTGCTGCCAATCAATTTGATTTAGCCTTATTTTATAACCCCCTCAGCTATTATCTGTAAGAACTGAATATACACATTCATTCTTTTCATTTCCTCCAAAGGATTCCCTACTCTTTTACCCTGTATATAGTAGATCTTTTTAGATCAAATTCTTCCTCCTGTAAAGACATGACATATTGTAAAAGGGTACCCAATTGTGGGTTTGTGTATACACACACACACACACACACACACATATTAGTATTTTAACTAAATATCCAGATTCCTAATTTCTTTTGCTCTTCCTGTCTTGATTTCTGGGCTTGCAGAATTACAGAGAAAAATACTTTTACATTATTTTGAGTGTTAAGCCTGAATTTTAAAACCAAATCCAGCCCCTCTTGTGTCTGCCTTGTAAGTTCCTGCATTGATCACACAAAATGGGTTGGCTGTCTCTTCCACTCATGACATGATAGAAACTCATTCAAGTTAATAAATCTGCTTTTCTCTAGAAATCCCCCGTCACATTGTGAATTGGACTCGGTAGCTCCCCATATACCTCTTTCTTAAAAAATATATCCCCGTGTCATTATGTCTTTGGTGCTTCCGCCTCCAGTGTTTTTCTCTGCTGTCTCTGTCACACACAGATGGGGATAGTCGTGCTATCAAGACTCATGAATCTATCTCCTTAAGATATGTCCTCTGGGCTTCCCTGGTGGTGCAGTGGTTGAGAGTCCGCCTGCCGATGCAGGGGACACGGGTTCGTGCCCCGGTCCGGGAAGATCCCACATGCCGCGGAGCGGATGGGTCCGTGAGCCATGGCCGCTGAGCCTGCACGTCCGGAGCCTGTGCTCCGAACGGGAGAGGCCACAACAGTGAGAAGCCCGTGTACTGCAAAAAAAAAAAAAAAAAAAAAAAAGATATGTCCTCTGTTCCAGCATTCTTATCTCAAAGTAACCAAACCTCAATGTGTTTATTTTATATTTTATATCAAAATAGGTCCTAGGTAGTCATTGACCCCATAATTCCACATTCTTTTTTCTTTCCCCTTCAGGGTCTACAGTATGACACAAAAGTCTTGACTGTTTGTTCATGTTCAGAAACTTTGTCGACTTTACCTTTTAGTGTCTTTTCACTTTTGACTTACTATACCATGCAACGACTTAATTTCCTTTTTCTGGTCATAGTGCTTTAATTTCTTATCTTTTCCTAAGTTATGTATTGATGTTCCGAAGATCAAAGAATTTAGCTTTCTTTTGTTTTCAGGCTTCTTCATCAGGTTCATTTTAAATGGGCTGGCCACTTGTCTTTATATTAGTTGTTTTCAGTCATGTCTATAATCTTAAAAGCAAAAACATTTTGTTCTCCCATGATGGCAGTCTGGATACCAATGAGAGTTGCCAAAATTCTCTATAACAATTTGAATTTAGTTTCATTTCGGTTATTGGGAAGAATCAGCTGCTCTTGGAAATTCATGTCACCAAAACAAATGTTTTAATTTTAAAGCAAACATTTTGATTATAAACATGATGCCAAAGAAAACATTTGGTAGCTCTAGGAAGCAACAGATTGAACTGAATTAATAAAATGAATTAGTTACTGGCGAATTTGGAGTGCACTCTGTTGGAAGGATTTAGGAAATTCACCTAATTTTTTGCACTCAGACTGTCTTACTGTTTGAGATCAAGCTCCACCTTTGGACTACAAAATAGGAAAACTTTCTGAATTGATTATTCAATTAACAGAGTCTTTGTAGGCAGTGAATGATGATTATGTGTTCCTAATTACTTGGGGACCAGATATACTTTTAGGCTGCTTCTGATTAATAACTAAAACATTTTTTCAATCTTACCATATATTGTTATTGAGTCAAGGCTAATCCTCTTCCTCATATTAAATTAATTATTTTGTACATATTCACCATTGATTATCTGATGTTAATATGATGGAAGTATTGTATCTGATAATTATTGTCTGAACATTAATATAATGCTAATGGCCTGAGAATAAGAAATTTCCAAATTTATAATACTATTATAAATAACTTGCATATTTTATTTTATTTTCATTCAACTGTTTTTTAAAATTTTATTTTATTTTTATACAGCAGGTTCTTATTTGTTATCTGTTTTATACATATTAGTGTATACATGTCAATCCCAATCTCCCAGTTCATCCCACCACCACCCCCACCCACCAGCTTTTCCCCCTTGGTGTCCATACGTTTGTTCTCTGCATCTGTGTCTCTGTTTCTGCCTAGCAAACCAGTTCATCTTTACCATTTTTCTAGATTCCACATATATGCATTAATATACGATATTTGTTTTTCTCTTTCTGACTTACTTCACTCTGTATGACAGTCTCTAGGTCCATCCACGTCTCTACACATGACCCAATTTCGTTCCTTTTTATGACTGAGTAATATTCCATTGTATATATGTACCACATCTTCTTTATCCATTTGTATGTCAATGGGCATTTAGGTTGCTTCCATGACCTGGCTATTGTAAATAGTGCTGCAATGAACATTGGGGTGCATGTGTCTTTTTGAATTATGGTTTTCTCTGGGTATATGCCCAGTAGTGGGATTGCTGGATCATATGGTAACTCTATTTTTAGTTTTTTAAGGAACCTCCATACTCTTCTACACAGTGGCTGTATCAATTTGCATTTCCACCAACAGTACAAGAGGGTTACCTTTTCTCCACACCCTCTCCAGCATTTGTTGTTCGCAGATTTTCTGATGATGCCCAGTCTAACTGGTGTGAAGTGGTCATTGTAGTTTTGATTTGCATTTCTCTAATAATTAGTGATGTTGAGCATCTTTTCATGTGCCTTTTGGCCATCTGTATGTCTTGTTTGGAGAAATGTCTATTTAGGTCTTCTGGCCATCTTTTGATTGGGTTGTTTGATTTTTAATATTGAGCTGCATGAGCTGTTTATATATTTTGGAGATTAATCCTTTGTCCACTGATTCATTTGCAAATATTTTCTCCCATTCTGAGGGTTGTCTTTTCATCTTGTTTACAGTTTCCTTTGCTGTGCAAAAGCTTTTAAGTTTCATTAGGTCCCATTTGTTTATTTTTGCTTTTATGTCCATTATTTTAGGAGGTGGGTCAAAAAAGGTCTTGCTGTGATTTATGTCAAAGAGTGTTCTTCCTGTGTTTTCCTCTAAGAGTTTTAAAGTGTCCAGTCTTACACTTAAGTCTTTAATCCATTTTGAGTTTATTTTTGTGTATGGTGTTAAGGAGTGTTCTCATTTCATTCTTTTACATGTAGCTGTCCAGTTTTCCCAGCACCACTTATTGAAGAGACTGTCTTTTTTTCATTCTATATCCTTGCCTCCTTTGTCATAAATTAGTTGAACATTGGTGCATGGGTTTATTGCTGGGCTTTCTATCCTGTTCCACTGATCTGTATTTCAGTTTTTGTGCCAGTACCATATTGTCTTGATTACTGTAGCTTTGTAGTATAGTCTGAAGTCAGGGAGTCTGATTCCTCCAGCTCCGTTTTTTTCCCTCAAGACTGCTTTTGCTATTCAGGGTCTTTTGTGTCTCCATACAAATTTTAAGATTTTTGGTTCTAGTTCTGTAAAAAATGCCATTGGTAATTTGATAGGGATTGCATTCAATCTGTAGATTGCTTTGGGCAGTATAGTCATTTTCAAAATATTGATTCTTCCAATCCAAGAACATAGTATATCTCTCCATCTGTTTGTGTTATCTTTGATTTCTTTTATCAGTGTCTTATAGTTTTCTGAGTACAGGTCTTTTACCTCCTTAGGTAGGTTTATTCCTAAGTATTTTATTCTTTTTGTTGCAATGGTGAATAGGGTTGTTTCCTTAATTTCTCTTTCTGATTTTTTGTTGTCAGTGTGTAGGAATGCAAGAGATTTCTGTGCATTAATTTTGTATCCTGCAACTTTACCAAATTCATTGATTAGCTCTAGTAGTTTTCTGGTGGCATCTTTAGGATGTTCTACATATAGTATCATGTCATCTGCAGACAGTGACAGTTTTACTTCTTTTCCAGTTTGGATTCCTTTTATTTCTTTCTCTTCTCTGATTGCTGTAGCTAGGACTTCCGAAACTGTGTTGAATAATAGTGGTGAGAGTGGACATCCTTGTCTTTTTCCTGATTTTATAGGAAACGCTTTCAGTTTTTCACCATTGAGAATGATGTTGGCTGTGGGTTTGTCATATATGGTCTTTATTCTGTTGAGGAAGTTTCCCTCTGTGCCCACTTTCCGGAGAGTTTTTATCATAAATGGGTATTGAATTTTGTCAAAAGCTTTTTCTGCATCTATTGAGATGCTCATATGGTTTTTATTCTTCAGTTTGTTAATAGTGTATCACATCGATTGATTTGCTTATATTGAAGAATCCTGGCATCCCTAGGATAAACTCCACCTGATCATGGTATATGATCCTTTTAATGTGTTGTTGGATTCTGTTTGTTAGTATTTTGTTGGGGATTTTTGCATCTGTATTCATCAGTGATACTGGCCTGTGATATTCTTTTTTTGTAGTATCTTTGTCTGGTTTTGGTATCAGGGTGGTGATGACCTCATAGAATGAGTTTGGGAGTGTTCCTTCCTCTGCAATTTTTTGGAAGAGTTTGAGAAGGATGGGTGTTAGCTCTTCTCTAAATGTTTGATAGAATTCACCTGTGAAGCCATCTGGTCCTGGACTTTTGTTTGTTGGAAATTTTTAAATTACAGTTTCAATTTCATTACTTGTGATTGGTCTGTTCATATTTTCTATTTCTTCCTGGTTCAGTCTTAGAAGGTTTTATCTTTCTGAGAATTTGTCCATTTCTTCAAGGTTGTCTGTTTTATTGGCATAGAGTTGCTTGTAGTAGTCTCTTATGATGCTTTTGTATTTCTGCAGTGTCCATTGTAACTTCACCTTTTTCATTTCTAATTTTATTGATTGGAGTCCTCTCTCTCTTTTTCTTGATGAGTCTGGCTAAAGGTTTATCAATTTTGTTTATCTTCTCAAAGAACCAGCTTTTAGTTTTATTGATCTTTGCTATTGTTTTCTTTGTTTCTGTTTCATTTATTTCTGCTCTGATTTTTATGATTTCTTTCCTTCTACTAACTTTGGGTTTTCTTTGTTCTTCTTTCTCTATTTCCTTTAGGTGCAAGGTTAGATTGTTTATTTGAAATTTTTCTTGTTTCTTGAGGTAGGATTGTCTTGCTATAAACTTCCCTCTTAGAACTGCTTTTGCTGCATCCCAGAGGTTTTGGATCATTGTGTTTTCACTGTCATTTGTCTCTAGGTATTTTTTGATTTCCTCTTTGATTTCTTCAGTGATCTCTTGGTTATTTAGTAACGTATTGTTTAGCCTCCATGTGTTTGTGTTTTTTACGTTTTTTTTCCCTGTAATTTATTTCTAATCTCATAGCATTGTGGTTGGAAAAGATGCTTGATATGGTTTCAGTTTTCTTAAATTTACCGAGGCTTGATTTGTGACCCAAGATGTGATCTATCCTGGAGAATGCACTTGAGAAGAAAGTGTAATCTGCTGTTTTCGGATGGAATGTCCTATAAATATCAGTTAAATCTGTCTGGTCTGTTGTGTCATTTAAAGCTTGGGATTCCTTATTAATTTTCTGTCTGGATGATCTGTCCATTGGTGTAAGTGAGGTGTTAAAAGTCCCCTACTATTATTGTGTTACTGTCGATTTCTCCTTTCATGGTTGTTAACATTTGCCTCATGTATTGAGGTGCTCCTATGTTGGGTGCATAAACATGTATAACTGTTATATCTTCTTCTTGGATTGATGCTTTGATCATTATGGAGTGTCCCTCCTTATCTCTTATAGCAGTCTTTATTTTAAAGTCTATTTTATCTGATATGAGTATTGCTACTCCAGCTTTCTTTTGTTTTCCATTTGCATGGAATATCTTTTTCCATCCCCTCACTTTCAGTCTGTATGTGTCCCTAGGTCTGAAGTAGTTCTCTTGTAGACAGCATATATATGGGTCTTGTTTTAGTATCCATTCAGCGAGCCTGTGTCTTTTTGTTGGAGCATTTAATCCATTCACATTTAAGGTAATTATCAATATGTATGTTCCTATGACCATTTTCTTAATTGTTTTGGGTTTGTTTTTGTAGGCCCTTTTCTTCTCTTGTGTTTCCGAGTTAGCAGTACGTTCCTTTAGCATTTGTTGTAGAGCTGGTTTCATGGTGCTGAATTCTCTTAGCTTTTTCTTGTCTGTAAAGCTTTTAATTTCCCCATCAAATCTGAATTAGATCCTTGCTGGGTAGAGTAATCTTGGTTGCAGTTTCTTCCCTTTCATCACTTTAAATATATCATGCCACTCCCTTCTGGCTTATACAGTTTCTGCTGAGAAATCATCTGTTAACTTTATGTGAGTTCCCTTTTATGTTATTTGTCGTTTTTCCCTTGTTGCTTTTAATAATTTTTCTTTGTCTTTAATTTTTGTCAATTTGATTACTATGTGTGTTGGCATGTTTCTCCTTGGGATTATCCTGCCTGTGACTCTCTGTGCTTCCTGGACTTGGGTGGCTATTTCCTTTCCCATGTTAGGGAAGTTTTCGACTATAATCTCTTAAAATATTTTCTCAGGTCCTTTCTCTCACTCTTCTCTTTCTGGGACCCCTATAATGTGAATGTTGGTGCATTTAATGTTGTCCCAGAGGTCTCTTAGGCTGTCTTCATTTCTTTTCATTCTTTTTTCTTTCTTCTCTTCTGCAGCAGTGAATTCCACCAATCTGTCTTCTAGGTCACTTATCTGTTCTTCTGCCTCAGTTATTCTGTTATTGATTCCTTCTAGTGTGTTTTTCATTTCAGTTACTGTATTGTTCATCTCTGTTTGTTTGTTCTTTAATTCTTCTAGGTCTTTGTTAAACATTTCTTGCATCTTCTTGATTTTTGCCTCTATTCTTTTTCCGAGGTCCTGGATCACCTTCACCATCATTATTCTGAATTCTTTTTCTGGAAGGTTGCCTATCTCCACCTCATTTAATTGTTTTTCTGGGGTTTAATCTTGTTCCTTCATCTGGTACGTAGTCTTCTGCCTTTTCATTTTGTCTGTTTTTCTGTGAATGTCGTTTTCATTCCACAGGCTGCAGGATTGTAGTTCTTCTTGCTTCTGCTGTCTGCCCTCTGGTGGATGAGGCTATCTAAGAGGCTTGTACAAGCTTCCTGATGGGAGGGACTGGTGGTGGGTAGAGGTGGGTGTTGCCCTGGTGCATAGAGCTCAGTAAAACTTTAATCCACTTGTCTGCCAATGGGTGGGGCTGAGTTCTCTCCCTGTTGTTTGTTTCGCCTGAGGCAACCCAGCACTGGAGACTGCAGTCTCTTGGTGGGGCTAATGTCGGACACTGGGAGGGCTCAAGCCAAGGAGTACTTCCCAGAACTTCTGCTGCCAGTGTCCTTGTCCCTGCAGTGAGCCACAGTTACCCCCTGCCTTTGCAGGAGACCCTTCAACTCTAGCAGGTAGGTCTGGTGCAGTCTCCTATGGGGTCACTGCTCCTTCCCCTGGGTCCCGATGCACACACTACTTTGTGTGTGCCCTCCAAGAGTGGAGTCTCTGTTTCCCCCAGTCCTGTTGAAGTCTTACAATCAAATCCTGCTAGCCTTCAAAGTCTGATTCTCTGGGAATTCCTCCTCCTGTTGCCGGACCCCCAGGTTGGGAAGCCTGATGTGAGCCTCAGGACCTTCACTCCAGTGGGTGGACTTCTGTGGTATAAGTGTTCTCCAGTCTGTGAGTCACCCTCCCAGCGGTTATGGGATTTGATTTTATTGTGATTGCGCGCCCTACTACCGTCTCATTGCGGCTTCTCATTTGTCTTTGGATGTGGGGTATCTTTTTGGGGGAGTTCCAGTGTCTTCCTGTTGATGATTGTTCAGCAGTTAGTTCCGGCGTTCTCACAGGAGGAGTGAGCGCACGTCCTTCCACTCCGCCATCTTGAACCAATGTCCATTCAAGCAGTGCAAGTTGTTAGTTGTTGTTGAGTCTTAGTTTCCTCATGTGATTATGGAGGCTGCAAATCTGAAATCTGCAGAGTGGGCCAGCAAGCTGGAGACCTGGGGAAAAGCCAACGCTGCAGTTCAAGTCAGAGGGTGTCTGTCTCAATTTGCATATTTTAGATGTATACTTTATACAGGGTCAAAAGTAAAAAGTTGCTAGTGAAATATCAGTTTATCTGTTGGCTGTGACTCTGAACTTTTAAGGATATTCTACATGCTCAATAAAATCTTATCGAATAATATCTATAAACACAATACTTAAGTAGAACAGAGGAATAACTAACTGACTAACCCTGGCGTCCTTCAGCACTTGGCAGGCTGATAAATAGAGTTGTTCCAGTTGGATAGGATGAGAATCTGTGACTCTGAAGCCTTGAGGCCTAGTGAAGTCTTCAGAAGTAAAAGACTCATCGAAGGCCTAGTCCCCTGTCACAGATGCATTTAAATTGGGTCCAGAGGTTGTTTAACCGAACTGTTGGTTCATGTCTTAAACCACCGGTCTCCAGCCTGGCTTTATTTAGTCTTGCTTATGTCTACTCACTGCTCCCATCTCAACAGTAACTTTCAGAGCAGCCCTCCACTTGTTACCGTTCTCATCAGATCTGCCTGTGAACACCTGCCTTTTTTCAGGGACTCCTGCAGCGTTCACATCTCTACCTGTGAATGTTTGGAGGGAAGGCTGTGTCTCCCTTAGGTTTGTTTTGCACTGGAGATAGTCTTAACCTTTGTATTTTTATAAGGCCTCTTTCAGAGTGTGCTGACAGAGGGGTCAGTCAGCCTGTTTCTGGTTACTAGTCTAAAGATATGTGTTTCATATCATGGTGCATTTCTAAAAATACTTAGGTAGGAGGTCAACACCACAGTTAAACGAGCCGGAAAGAGAGCTCTTGGGGTAGGGCTCCAGCGCTGAGGCTACGGTGCAGTCATTGCACAACTGGCTAAACCTTCAGCTCATGCCCAACATGTCACCACCTGAAAGTCAGGTATCAAGACCCTTTCAAAAGACATTGGTATGACATAGTTCATTGTTGTTGTTTTTATTAAACAAAGAATAGTTTTTTACCGGCAGTAAAGGTAGCTGTAATTTGCCTATATAAATAAATATTTTTCATGTCATGTTTTTGTCAAATAGGGCTCACTGATATAATTCAGCACAAAAAATACCAAGGTACGGCAAGGAGACTGGGTAGTGTTAGAGATACAAAGAAGTATCTCTACTTGATAGGAAAGGGGCTTTGACCTCATTTGTTTTTCCCTTCATTATTAAATTACTTGGTTACGTATTTGCTTCTCCGTTGTAACCCACCTTTTTCCAGAAGGGATGCAAAGAAAGGAAAATGATTAGAATCTAATCTGTGTGCAGGACTGGGACCTCAAGATCTCTGAGATGGGGGCTTGATCCTCCTCAGAAATGAGACCCTGGAAGGGAAGACCCTTGAAATTGGACTTAGAAGTTGACTTGGCCTCTGCCAGATCTGCCCCAGTCACTCCATACTCATTCTCTGCTTAGCTTCCTAGTGTGGGAGAGATCATGAGGCCTTTGTTGTAAAGACTAATTAAACAGTACTTGTAGAAAATTTGAACCCTGAAATATGTCTCACACATGCAAAGCATTTTCAGGGAAGAGTGCATCTCTTCACATTCTCCAGGACTGAAAGGAGAGTGGAAATATGCTCGTCAGAAAGAGTAAAACTGCTATAAAAATTACAGTGTTCAAACTGGACTAGGAATAGATTTCCATATTTATTGAGTCAGGGGAGAACAGGCCCAGTGACAGAGAGAATACCAACTCGATGAAATGTGGCATGTTGGACAAGTAAATTAAAATGATTCCCTGCCCCAGGAAAAACCCACTAAAAACAACTGCTTTTTACTCTGTCTCATTACTGAGTGAGTCACCTCGGTTCTGAAATGGCACAAAGTAATCGAAATGATGTTTTACCTGGTGGTAAGGATTTGTTCAAGCAAGTACATCAGTCACTGAGGTACAAGATGCTGAAGTATGTTTTTCATGATGGAAAAGATGACCAGCATATGAAGAGATGGTCTAATTTCTCTCCTCCAATTCACCATATTTTTATAACATAAAAGGAACACATTTATTTTTTTATCTTGGAGTTAATCACTTTTGAGTGTATTTCTAGCTTTATTGTTCATATCATACCTTTTCAGTCATATGTGTTATCCAGAGGAGTGGAGAGATCTTGATAAACAGTGCCTGTGTTCACTATGTATTAGTTCAACTGATATAAATAATAAGTAATATTCATTGTAACATTAAAATGAAACAAGATGCTTGCTTTTTCTGCAATCTTTATTTTTCTCTTTAGGGGACTGTAGGTTCATAGAGTGTTTGCCGTGCACTCTCTTAAAAGTACAATCAGAAGAAATTTGTGACCCATAAACAGAAATTCAGAAATCTAATTTTGTCTTTGGAAAGTTGAAGTAAAAAAAAAGTCACATGAGGAGATAAATTGGGATCTATAATAAATGCTGTACTCTTAGATCTGTATCTCCATTGTCTTAGCAGTTATTCCCCAAATGAAATTTAAATAAAATTAGTGGAGAATGATATTGATGATGATATTGGTGATGAAAGGTTAAAAAATTTAAATAAGCTTTGTTTATTCAGTTGAATATACATAAATAAAGACATGTTCTCTGCCATAGAGAAGCTCATAGTCTAGTAGGACAGACAGTTGTGTAAATAATTTATTGAATCTGACTGTGGTGTACACAAAGATAAAGGATGTATGATGCGTGGAAGAGGTAGTAACATGGAAGAGTGTTGAACTATGAGAAAAAAGTTGACTGAAGCGACCAGAAAGTAATAGAGAGCCATCAGCTCTTGGCGTCTTCAGGGCAATAGGCTGCATCCTACCCCTAGACAGGTTGGCTCTTCCTCCAGTGTTTTGTCACCTGTATGGAAATGAGTCACATCAAGATGGGAGAGAAACCAACAACTTTCTCTGGAACAACTGAGTTTTGGGTCATTTCTGAAAGATTAGGAGGTATTTTAGAACCTTTGTTTGATTTAATATATATTTTAAATGGTATGGCCTTCCTTTATGCACATCCTCTTATCTCTGTAACATAATACTACCATAGAACTTCTGCCATTGGGTGTATTTAGAAGTTAGCAGTAGAGAATTAGCAGTCGTGCCAGGAAAAAATTTCAGCATTCCAGACAATAGGACTTTTCTACTAGAGGGACTTGTAGTTCCCAGGAGCCCTAGGCAATTTAGTCTTTTCTAAAATTAAAAAAAAAAAAAAGCTTGGTATTTTAAAAGCTACAGTCTAAATATAGATATATGACTTTACTGACTTTTTTCTTTAATGGAAATGTATGTGTGTGTGTATCCGTTCTGTTCATTCCCTTATTACGCGAATTTGAATGGATTCGTCTGTACTTCTCTCATTACAAAGCTAAGTGCTTATTTGTCTAAGTCCATCTCAGGCACTGTCATACCCTTTGACTGAGCTTCCGCCAAAAACTCAGACTTTTCTGGACTAAAGAAAGTTCACATGGGTCTTTGTGGAAGGACTGACTGACAAAGAAAAAAGGCTATTTCCAGTTATCCACTCTTGCTTTCTGGCTCTTTTAGACTTGGCTCAGATCGCTAGAAACCCGATAAAAACTGACAAGAAAATGTTGTGGACTTACGTTACAGTAAACAGTGCTCTATTCTTGAAAACTTTTTCCACAGGTAGAACATTTCACAGAGTCCATATGCTCTGGTGGCAACTGGTCACCCAGCCATGCGGGGAATGCTGATCCCTGTATTCTAAAAATGTGGCAAGATGCTTTTCCCCTTAGGTCATCATAGAAGATTCTAGAATTTCCCAGAAGGGCTATTAAAGTAAATTGAGAATGCATATTATGTGAAAGGACAACATTGATGAGTCAAGAGTAAAGGTCTGTGATCCTCGTTTTAGAGGATTATGTTCAGGTAGTCTTCCCTCCCTGCCTGACCCTTACCCTTGTCCAGCAGCTTGAACACTGAATGGCATGACTGAAATGGCATCTTCTCAGCCCCAGAACCCCATATCCGTCTTGCCTCTGGGTGTTATCACGGTTTTCATTTCCTCTCAAAAGAAACTCAGCCTCAGCTTATCTTAAATGCATTCATTATATTTCCATGGAAAGCTTGGCTGTTCCCACATGTTGTGGATGAGAAAGACATTTTCCCATCTGGCCCAGTGCTTTCCTAGCCTGGGTTTGGGAACATCCTGTGCTTACTTGACAGGTTCCTCCTTTTACTGTTCCTGGTGGAACTTCATTAATCGAAGAGTCAGTGGCCTCTTGAAGAGGCTATAGCCATAAATATCCCTTGCCCACAGACCCCCACATGTCTCCCAAATGAAATCTATCCTCAATTTAAACACCATATTTGCTATAAAAAGGTAACTTCAAGACAATGATGCTAGCCCTCTCATACACAGAAATTCTGCAGTCCTTGCTAGGAAGTCCTTCACTGCTGTCAGCCTCGAAAGCAAGATAGCTGGCTCTTCCTGAAGTTTCGGGTTCCCGGCAGTTGGCGTACTTCCTGCTGCCTGTCTGGGCTGCAGCCCCAGCTCTCCGCCCACCTACACAACAGAGGTGCTGGCCTTCCTGAGCCCAGTGACCGACAGCCTTTCCCGACAAGGAGCCCACATTCTCCCACAATACCTGTCCTCTGCTTCTTTTTTCACCTGGGTGTCTGGGGGAGCCCATCCTAACTTCCACTGTTGGAATCTTACCAAATGAAAATACCTTACATATGCAATTATAAAGTTAGCAAACAGTCACAGATAAAGAGAATTTCTTTACATTTTTATCATCTCCATCTTCAAATTTAATTTGTAAGTAAAGAAGAGAGTTGAGGTGAAAAACGTTAAGCCAGTTTAACAGTGATGAGAGTTCTATTTAGTTGGCTTCAAAAAGGTCGAATAATGCTTAATTCTAAAAATGCAGCTTTTACTTGGCAAAGAGCCCTTTGTAAGTTCAATAAGTATGATTGATTGGGATGTAGATGTTTTCTTTCACTAGAGGAAGTGACCATTATTCTCTATAGAAGGCTAATGCTAAAGATTTTTACAGTAAGTTCAGAAGATGACAGAGTGTAACTGACCATCAATTCACGCAGGCAAAAAGAGGGAATTTGCGACCAAAGCAAAAAATGTCGGAGACATAAAATGTGCACGTGATTTTAAAAGCAAAAATTCATTCTGAAATATCCGAATATGAATAGTTTGTACACTGCTGAAGCAGGCAGACATTCTGTGCCAATATAAGGAAGAGAAAAATCTATCCAGTATTATGGTATTTCCATTTTTGAAAACAACGTTCTGTTTCTACCTGTAGTTAATGGTGGTGTTGATAGACTTGACCAAGACATAAAGGGGAAGGTCATGCGGCTGGTTGCCTTTACCCACAGAGACAGGGATAGCAGGGAACCTCCTTACACAATCGATGTGACTGTATCAGACCTGGGACCCATCGCCTAGCTTGAGCCTGGCTGCACACTTCCTTTTTGCCTCACTTTCCCCCATCTGCAAAACTTCATACGATTCTTGTGGGACTTATAAGAATTAATAAAGGTAAAGCACTTAGAAAAGTGCTCAACTTTTTAAGTGATAAATAAATGTTACATTAAAAAGAAAATGAAAGCCTTTGGGCAAAGGAACTGTCTTTGAGGAGCTAAGTGGGAAAAGTCCCTTTTGTTCTAAAGGATACTGTTAAGGGATACGTTCAGCTTGACTGTGCTCCACAGCACAGTAGGGTGGGCCAGAGGGTGGGACGACGCCCCGAGAGCCCAGGCAGGTGGGCACCAGTCTCACTGTGCTCCGTCACAGGCTTACCAACCGAGCAGCACGGAGATGCCTGTGACAGGGAGCTGTGAAGGCGCAGCTGTCCTGGCCAGCAGCGATCACGGGCCCTGCGTCTGCAGAGCTCCCCTGGCCCAGCCCCCCACCCATCCCTGCTGTCCCCACGTTACTCCTGCGTTGAAGCATTGTGGCTTTGAGGGTGGAAACGGACGGTGACTTTAGTATCCTTCAGATATGGTTTCTATGGGAAATCTTGTGGAGAAAAGAGAGGAGTGCTTTCTCCTCTATTAAGTTTCTTTTGGTTGCAAGTAGCCAACTCTGGCTTGCTTAAGCAAAAATGAACATTTAGTAGGATACTGGAGTACTTCATGGAATCCAGGAATTGAAAAAGCAAGTCTCGAAGGACGGCAGAACCCCAGGGCCACCACAGGGTGGTTAAAAGCACAAACTCTGGACCCCAACCCAGTCTGAGTTCATATCCCAGCACTACAGCTTGCTAGCTGTGTGATCATAGGCTGGTTCTTTACCCGATCTGTGCCTTAGTTTCCCCATCTGAGACATGGAGATAATAATAATTAAAAGAGGTAGACTCTGAAAGGGCTGGGGACAGTGGGACCCAGCACGCACTGCCTGAGGGTTGGTTAAGTTAGAACCGTGGGTACCTGTGGATGCCCTGCCCCCAATTCTGGATCAGGTTGGTGTGATTGCCATGAGGTGTGGAGAGGGCTCCCGTGGGCCAGCCTGTCTCCTTGGACTGGGGTCTTGCTTATGAGCCCTCCGGCCGTGGCGTGTGCACACCCTGCTGAGTTCAAGGGAAGAGTGGCCACAGCACGTTTCACTCGAGAATAGTTTACATGAATAATTAACACACTGTCAAATACAGCTAATGGGAACACACTTAATTCTTTTTTTCTGTAGCAATACCAAGTCTCCTACAACTCTAATATTTGAAGAGCTTAATGAGATGCAAGTGAAATAGCATATGTTCTTTTGTTAACACCAAAGGAGAAACAATTAATCAAGCAGACATTTAGCTCATAGTTAATGGGAACAAAACACTTGAGGCAAAATGTGCAAAGCTGCTAAATACACACACACACGCACACACACGCACACACACACACACGCACACGCACAAATACTGGGCACATCATTGTGCAGAGGGACGCTTCCTTCTCTCATGGGTACCTTGCATCTCAGTACCCACTGGGTCTCTCAGGAGACACTAGTTTATACTGAGAAGGGCACTTTATAGTATAATGCACTATGCTTAGCTAAAAGAGTTTGTATTTCCTAAGGCTTTGTAATAGTGGGTTGAACTCTGCTATACTCTCAGAGGAGAACAATTTATTTCTATCTTACATGTGAAGAACCTGATGAACCAGTAAGGAAATAGGGACGTTTCTTCCAGTCTTAGCAGTTGTGCCTTCCTTTACTTCTTCCTCCAGATCTCACAGCTGTAGTAGAGGACCAGCCCGGTGTCACTGAGACCATTGGGTCTAGGTGTGTACACCACTGGTCAAATGAGTTTGGGAAGTACTGCATAAAATTACACCCTTCAGCTTAACTTGGAAATTCACAGTGCATATGGGCTTTTTAAAAAAATTTTTTTTTTCAGCCTTTCCCAAACTTGTTGGTCCACTGAAACCATTTTCACATAATAATTCTTAACATTCAAAAGAATGTGTGAGACACAGTTTGAGAATTACTCATGTGGATTAACAAATATGACTAGTTACTAATACCTTTAAATCTGTACTGGTTTCATCGTGACTTAGTTCAGGGGTTGGCATACTTTTTCTGTAAAGGGCCAGATAGTAATAAATATTTTTGGCTTTGCAGGGCAGTCTCTGTCGTAATTACTTGACTATTGTATGACAAAAGCAGCCATAGCCATATGTCAGTAAATGAGCACGGCTGTGTTCCCATAAAACTTTATTTATAAAAACAGGTGGCTGGCCAGATTTGGCCCATGGCCCTAGTTTATGGATCCCTGAATTAGATGAATAAATCCATTATTAAGAATCTACTTTTATTCTCAAAAACCTTTTCTTTAGTAGCCTTTGACTCATTCTTTTGAGGTTTTATAATTGTCTCATTTCTTTATAGTTGTCTCATTTCGGGCTTTGCAGTGATGAAATGGACATGTTAGTTCATCATTGACAGTTCCAGATCACTGTTCATCCAGTGTATGCCTTTCAGATAGTGTCTCTTCATCTAAACTTTGCATTTACCTGCTGTTATTAGCTAAACTGCATAGCAGTAATAAACCCATCTAAGCCCTGGGGGTTCAGAAGAACTCCTGGGTTGGGATTCCTGCATTACTTCCAACAAGCGTGATTCGGGCCAATTTATTTTCTCTGAGCCTTCATTCACATATCTTTAAAATAGAGAGAGCTTCCATTACAGAGCAGAAGTCTCCACCAGCGCTTGGTGTTGGGGGGTAGGGGGTAGAACCGTCCAAAGTACGTGTGTCTTGAGGGATGTGGATTTGCCGTCCTTTCTGACAGCCTCTCTGCTGCCAGCCTCACTCTGTGTCTCCGACAGTGTGAACCTGGCCCTGAGCTGACCGAGATCTTGCTGGCTATGATACTAGCCAGAGGACCCCACGGCTGCTAAACACAAGCCGACTGCTTCACTGGGCCCCAAGATGGAGGCTTAGCTGTGGAGGATGGTTCCGACTCTACCTGTCATTTAACTCAGCACTGATTTAGAGCTGAACCTCAGTTCCGGAATTGGTACCTCAATTAACAATCAATCATTTTTTTCACTTTTTCACATTGCAGCAGTTTATAATTCACCCTCAAAATTGTGCTTTCCCTGGTATAGATGAGGCAGAATCTGGGCTTTTCTAGGGTCATTTAACAATCCCCAATTTCCGCCCTAGGGACTCACCTGAGAACCTAAGCCCACAGAAAGTGAAACTCTTCTGGACTCCCAGCTTGTCTGCAGTTTCTCCAAAACATGTGCAAACCTATCGACGTCAAGCTCTAGGCTGCTTAAAGAGGCAGCGAAATTCAGAGTCGAGGCTCCTAGGTGATGCCTCATTCACCTTTACATGTTAACACCCAGGCCTCCCTTCACAGCAGGATGACACGGGAATGAAGCCCAGAGGCTGTGGGAGGTTAGGCAGCGCTGGGCTGCTTCTCTCTTTTTCATTCAACCCTTCTTCTGTCTTAACACGTCTTTTCTTTCTGTACTCAAGGCAGCGAGAGAGTGTATATCATTTGTCGGCCAATAAGTCCTCTGACAAGATAGCCACTTTGTACCTAATTGTTCAGTTTATTTATGTATTATTGATGAGCCCGAACTTGAACTCTGCTTCCCTTGGAGGCTGCTTGATAAATCTCTTGGCTAATCCTAAATTGCTGTATTACCTGCTGGAGCACAATACTTGGCATTGCTTTTACTTCGTATTCCTAAAAGGCACTGGATATACATTTCAGTGTCTGTGTTTAACAGTAAGAAATAAAATGGAATATATAATTCAGGTTCCCCTTTGAGCTTTTTTAAATGAAAGGTATAAACACATTCATCAAGTCACTTTCTGACTTCGCTGTTTAAAGTTATTTTGCACTGTGTGAACTAAATGCCAAACTATAATCTCGCTTGCTTTTCTGTGGTTTCAGTTGCAACCAATGGAATTGCAGATGAGTAACTGAGATTGAGCACCGGGAGTCTATATTCTCTTTCTAAATCGAATGGTAGTTTTCCCTAGACACCATGGTTGAGACACCAGAGCCCAGCCCTGAGCACCATGAAGATTTTCTTGCTCTTTTACAACACGTCCTCTGATTAGCAGAACCATGGGTTCTTCCCTTAAGTGTACTTACTCTCTTGTCCTGTGTTTCTACATCAGTAAATCTAAGTGATGACACTTAAGTACTGTGTTTAAGAGGAGTAGTGAAGATGTTTAAATGAGCTTATTGATGTGCACTGACACTAGAGTATAGCGTTTATTATTATAAGGATTAGTATTTGAGCAATAATCAGAGCACTTAAATTATAGCTCAACTCTGACGATACAAGGTTCCTTACAAGATTTATAACTATTGATGAGTTATTAGGTGGCCCCTTATCCTCTCAGATTCTCCCTCCCTCACAAGCAGAAGAAATGGATGTTTTAAAAATGGGAGGTCTCCTTGCATACTTCAGTCATGTCTATTCCTCGTGAAGCACCAAGGGTGGGGAATGTCTGCCTTCCCCCAGGCCCTGGCAAACGCAATTCTGCTTTCTGTTCTGTGAGCTGGATTACTTTAGATACCAAATATAGGTGGAATCATGCAGTTTACCTTTCTGTTACTGGCATATTTCCCTTAATGTCCTTAAGTTTCATCCATGTGTAGCATGTAGCATGTGTCTGAATTTCTTTCCTTTTCACGGTTGGATATTCCATAATATGTATGTACCACATTTTGTTAATCCATTCATCTGTCGATGACACTTGGTTTGCTTCCACCTTTTGGCTATTACGAATAATGCTGCTCTGAACATGGGTGTACAAATATCTCTTCTAATTCCTGCTTTCAATTCTTTGGGTATGTACCCAGAAGTGGAATTGCTAGATCATATGGTATTTCTCTGCCTAATTTTTGAGGAACTGCCGTATTGTTTTCCATGGCAGCTCTACCACCAGCAGTGTACAGCGGTTCTAATTTCTCCACATCCTTGCCAACACTTGTCATTTTCTGTTTTTTTAATATAATAGCCATCCTAATGAGTGTGAGTGGTATCTTATTGTAGTTTTGATTTGCATTTCTCTGATGATTAGTGATTTTGAACATCTGGTCATCTGTATACCTTCTCTGGAGGTCTACTCAAGTCCTTTGCCTGAATTTAACAGGGTTGTTTGGGTTTTGTTTTGAGTTGTAGGAGTTCTTTGTATATTCTGGTTATTAACCCCTTATGAGATATATGCTTTACAAATATTTCTTTTCATTCAGTGGGTTGCCTTTTCATTCTGTTGATTGTATCCTCTAGTGCACAGAAGTTTTAAATTTTGATGTAGTCCAATTTATCTATTTTTGTTGTTGTTGTTACCTGTGTTTTTGTTATCATACCCAATAAATCATTACCAAATCCAATATAATGAAGCTGTTCCCTGTCATCATGGGGTTTTTTGCATTAATTTTTTTAATATTGCATTAAAATATTATTTATATTGACTACTCAGTTCTTTAACACTCTTTTAAGTTTTTCTCCTGAGGCAAACTGGCCTCACCCTAGTACCAGCCCTGAACTTCAGGGACACGTATGGAATGAACCAAGTCATTCATTTCCACTGAAGGGAATTTTTCAACTGATGGGCCAAATAGCTTCCACGTTCACCTTGCAAACAGACCCAAGTGGAGAATTTCTGAAATATATTCGCTGCATCTGGTCTTGAATGTAGCATGTGGCTTATTCAGCAATTTTTACAGATGAACCTCTACAGGAGAAAAGAGAGGTGATTATTTCACTGGAGAATCAACCAAAAAGCAAACACTGAAGAAAGAAGAAAGGGGCACTGAGAAAAGTATCACCAGAATGGATTTGGATTTCCAAGGTGGATGGCTTGATTATTTTTATTCATCTAACATTTATTTATATGGCGTTCTACATATATTTAGTGATTGATTTTAACTACCATCCTTGATGTATGTAGAACTAGTGGTATCATGATTTCACTTTTACTCATGAAGAACCTGGGGCTCAGAAAATTTGTCTACTTATTCAAAGTTTTGTGGCATTTAAGAGGTAGAAAATAAATTTGAGCCTAGAAGGATTCAGTTTTCTTGTGCCAGTGGTTCTTAAAGTGTGGTTCCTGGACAGCAGCATCAGCATTACCTGAGAACTTGTTAGACACGCAGATTCTCAGACCCTTTTCCTGACCAGGTGACTCAAAAACGTGGTCGGGGGTGGGGGGTGGTCCAGTAGTTTCTGTTTTAACAAGTCCTGTAGGGAATTCTCTGCACAACGTGTATGGGAACCACCACTCTGTGCAGTGGTGTGTGTACAGGCACTGAACTAGACTTGAGTCCACAACCTGTACTCTTGATGACCTCACAAGCTAGTAGACACATGCACAAATGCAGACTGTGACATCAGTGTGAGGGAAGTACTAATGGAGGTTTTTCTGATTCAGAGGAGGGATAAATACCACTCTGGTTTGAGGTTCAGGGAAGGCTATAAAAGAAGGTTGGTTGAATCTAGATATTTGGAGATACAGTATGACATTCCAGACAGAGGTGCCACGGGAATCAGTGCAGTTAACGGGGGAGCTCAGAGGGCGTGTGGAGCAGCTCCGGTTGGCAGTGGTTCCAGCTTCACTGGGCTGAGCGCAGGTGGTAGAAGCTTGGATAGCAGAATAAGAAGACTTTATTTTATTCAGTTGGCAGTGAGAAGCCAGGGCATATTTTGAGCAGGGGAGAGCCTGTAATTTTTAAAAAAAGGTGTAATTTTAAAAACTGTTCTCAGAATTGTATTGGATGGAATGCTTTAATACAAGCCTGGGTGGTAGAAGGTCAGTTAGAAGACTATGGCAACAGTCTGGGCAAGAGGTGATGGGGCATAGGTTAGGATTGAAGCAGTGGGAATGGGCATTTGAGATGTATAATCTGCGGCAGGACTTGGTATGCAAGGGAGAGAGAAGTATCCAAAATATATTTATATTATGAGATTCGTTGATTAAGGAGCGTAGATGTGCCTTTAATAAAAAATAGAGGAAGAGTTTTAGAAGGAAGCAGAGGTGAGCCTTGAGCACGGTCAGTGTGGGACTCTGACAGGTTTCTTTGATGACGATGGCCATCGGGGAGTAAAAGTAAAAAGATGGGTGTAGACAGAGGAATCATTCCTAAAAAGATATTTGAGAATCAGTAGATTCTTTGAACGTGAGCTCGTTCCTGAGAAGAGGATTTGGGGAGCCGCCCCCTTCAGTGGCACTCGAGGGTAAGGAAAGGGCAGTGGGGGCAGAGAAGAGGCTTTTGTGGGGATCAGCACGAAAATCCAAGATGGAGAGACCCAAAAGGGAAGGACTGGTTGTCAGTTCTGAATGAGGGAAAGAGAAGGAGAAACACAGTGTAAGGAGTGAAGGTGCCAGCCCAAGACTTCACGGGTTCAAGAGACAGGTGAGTAAGTGGTTAGGAAAAGCATGCAGCAGGCCCACCAAGTTATTCTGAGACATTTTGTGATAACGGAAAGGAGAGAGATAAATGAGTAACTTGGAGTAATTGAGTTTCGGAAAGAACCATTGATTGATTGATTGGGTTTTGTTTTGTTATAAGAATAAAGAAGGAGCTGAGCCATTTTGTAGGCAGAGGAGTGATAAAGATGAGAAATAACTGACTGGACAAATACCAGAGGAGGATATAGTTGAGAGTGCAAGGGGAGGTCTGTACTTGAGAAGGGGTTGGGGGGAAGGTATCTCTGAAACCAAAAGAAAAGAAGAAAGAATTTGGTTTCAAACAAAAGTTTGGAGGTGGAGAGGGGGAGAATTGAGGCGGCTTATTCAGGTAGCTTTTCCTCTACAGTAGGAAGCAGGGTCTCCATCGGGGAGAGCTCATCAGGGATTGAGTATTAAAGGATTCTCAGGAAAAAGCTTGGATTAGGCTAGGTTGGGAATGTGATAGAAACTCTCAATGAGAGTTTCCACCTACATCCATCTTTTTCCTTTTACTCCCTGCCGACCATTGTCATCAAAGAAACCTGTTGGAATCCCACAATGACTGTATTCAAGGCTCGAGTCTTCCTTCTAAAACTGTTCCTCTGTTTTTCTTAGTGACACATCTCATGCTCCTTAGTCACTGAATCTCATAATTGAAATATCTTTCGAGTACTTCTCTCCCTTTGCATACCAAGTCCTGCAGATTATAGGTCTCAGATACCCATTCCCACCCTTTCAGTCCTAATCTACATCCTTATCATCTCTTGTCCAAAATGCCTACTCTTCTAACTGGCCTTCTATCCCCAGGCTTCTCTTAATGCAATCCATCCAATACAATTCTGAGAATAAGTTCTAAAATTGCAGCCTGGTATATGATTCCCCCTGCTCAAAGAGAGGCTGAGCTAATTAACGTGTAGGTAAGATTGGAAAACACAAGTGCATAGTGGAATTAATTAATTCAACTTCATGATCGTCTCTAGCAGCTTCATGTAGCTCTGAAGCAGAGACTAGGAAAGCAAGAGAGTGGGATTTCCCCAGTTTGGGGAAGGGTAAGACAGTACGGGGGGGAAACTCAAAGATGTCGAAAGAAATGGGGCAATAGAGCTTCCTTGAAATGGCCACCTCTGAAATCTAGTCTACATCTTCTTGGAGTCAGTGGAACCAAGATTAGAGGGAGGTGGAGTTATTAAAGGTAATTGGAAGAGTAGATAGAAGACTCAGAAATTTAAAAAGCGAAAGAAGTGGAAGGGAAAGAAATTCTAGTCAGAGCGAGGGGTTTTATAACTCAGTATCCATAGAGGCGTTCTGTATGATGACAAGGCCACATTGCTACCAGTGCCCACAGGAAGTTGAAGTGCAGTCACTCATTAAAACTGCAATAACAACAAGAAAAAAGTGATGGTAATTTTGAAGAGATCAGTAACAGGGATATTGAAACCAGCAAAGGTAATGAATACAGAGGGAAAGATAGTAGATGTGTCCTAGGAAATGGCAGATGACGACCATTAAGACAGAAAAAATGTGGGATGAGCAGATGATGTGGACTCCAAAAGAGAACAAGTGGAAAGTGGCAGTGGAGTGATGTTCTGGAAGGAACCAGTTCTGATCTCTACCTCTTGACCTGTGAGATGAGGGAGTGAGAGGGATCATCTACATCAGAAAGTTGGAAGGAGCTTCGGAGAAGGTTCAAGATTTTTTTTTTACTTGGGAAACAGGGCGTAGACTTAAAAGAGGGCCATATCCAGATTGATTAAACCACATTAGCAACTACGAGGCTCTTGAGGGCAGGGACCACACTATCTTGGTCTTTTTTTCCCCTCTACCTTCTGGGAATATTCTTGGAGCACAGGGGCGGTAGCATAATAAATGCTGAATTAAGGATTGAATCAGTGAACAAAGTTTTAAGATCATCGGTCAGTGAGATAATGAAAGTGAGAAAGTGATTGAGTATTGTTCGTTTGTACTTGATTTTAAGCAACAGGGTTGCAGGAAATGGAGGGTTTAGGAGTAGACTCAAAGCACGTTCTCAGCAGAGGAGCAACTCTTAGGCTTTTTCAAAGTTATCTTCCAGTGCTGGACAGTGGGCTCTGGGAGGGCAGGCTGAGAAGCAGTGCGCAGAAGACAGCTGCTGAGCCCCTCCCCCACTGTAGTAAGACGCGGTTCACACAGCGGGAGAGAAGGGGAGGCCGCCGTAGGTCCCTCAGATTTCCTCTCTTCCTTCCCCCCCACCGTGCTTCTCCATTCTTCCTCTCAGGCTTTACAGCTCAGGAGCCTAATGCTATTGAGTTAATAAGGCTGGACAATCTTTATTTTGTTTCATTTTTTTAACAGCTTTATTGAGGTGCCTTTTACTTACCATGAAATTCACCTGTGCTAAATGGACAATTAAATGATTTTTTATTAAATTTACCGAGTTGTCTGGCTTTAGGGCATTTTCATTATCCCTCAGAGATCCTGCATGGGTTAACCAATCTTAATGATGAGGTTAAGATAAGGATAATAGCTACATTTATTCATTGCTTGCCATGATCCGAGCTCTATTTTAAGCAGTTTATTTGAACTAACTCATTTAATCCTCACAGTGACCCATGAGATGGGCACTATTATGTTCCCATATTACAGATAGAAAAACTGAGGCATTGGTCACATATATAGTAAGAGGCAGAGCCATCATTAGAACTCAAGCATGCTGGTTCCAAAGCTGTTGATCTTAGCCACGATGCCATATTGCTTTTTAATATACTTTTTAATACTGGCTATTTGAGAAGCAGGATAAAAATAGCCATAACTATCTATGTTCTTTCTGTGTTTCACGCTACATCATCAGTATGGAGTGAGAAGTACAGCTTCAATGCAAAAATATCCATACATTTACATCCATACATTTCTCCATATATTTCCCTTAAGTAGCTGATACTGGAGATGCTGAGAAATTGTAATTTTATCCAGAACAGAGCAAAGTTGGAGTCTTGGCAGTTATCTGGTTAACAAAGTAGATCGTTGAGACCAAAAAAAGTTCTATTTGGTGGTTTGAAATAGCTGGTGTGGCTGTCCACGTTCACCAAATTAATAGGATAATTGCCAGTTCTCTGCTCTGTTGTGTATCAACGTAGCCTGAAACACAAATGGAGGTTTTTGCTCAGATGATACAAATTTAGTCGTTTGCAGGCATTCCTCGTCACCAACCTAGAAAGACTGGTGGGGAAGGTTGGAAATGTTCCCAGAAATTCGGTAATTGTGGTATTGCCTCTTTGTGAAATCGACTACTGACATTTTAATCCATGTAAAATCCTGTATCTACTTACAGATATTTCTGGAAAGATCCCGTGTCAAATGAGCAGAGCGTTGAATAGGCGTGTCATTTTCCATACTCCTCCCTAATGTTAATTTGAGAAAAATCCAATTCATTCTCAGTGTGGTAAGGACTACAAGTAGAAGCTTAGACAAGGGGGTTATTTTTAGCAACAGTATTTTTTTGGAGGTAGAGGCAGTACTGGCTAAAAAGAATCCTCTTAACTCTGATTGTATAGACAAAAAATACTGAACAAAAAAAGGCACCAATATAGCTCTTTTTCTGTACAATACCATAGTGGTGGATACATATCATGGCACAGTTGTCCAAAATCATAGAATGTACAACACCAAGCACGAGCCCTAATGTAAACTGTGGACCTTGGGTGATAATGACGTGTCGGCATAGGTTCAGCGATTGTAACAAGCGCCCCGCTGTGGTGAGGGATGTCGGAAGTGGGGGAAAGCTGCGTGCGTGTGCGGGGACGGGCTGTGTGAGGGCTCTCTGCACTTCGTGCTGGGTCCTGCTGTGGACTTAAAACTGCTCTAGAAAGTGAAGTTTGTTCATTTCTAAGAAGCTAAATGATAACGCTGTTTTAAAAAGCAGGTCTATTAATGCATACTTTCCTATATGGGAGGGAATAGTGTTTAAACATTTACAAACATACAGGTAGTTTATTTCCTCTAAGATCATCAGAGTACTTTGCATACATACTCCTTGCCTTCTTCATTAAAGTCACTGAACCGCTTTGAAAGGTCGGCCCCAGCAGCACAGAGTGTCTAACCATTTTAAGATGCAAAGGACCCAGACCAACTCCTCCCAGAGTTCTGCCTAAATGTAGATGTTTTTTCCTGAACACTGCTGACTTGCCGTGTCTTCTCTTTCCACTCAAACTGAAGTGGCCCTGTCGGCTGCCCTTTCTGACTTCCCGTTGTCCACTGGGCAGATCATCTACTTTGTGAATTGCCTGGGGCCATCTAAAATCCCTTGCTGACTTCCCTTAGCTGCTGTGAACATCCCTGAGACACTTACCTCAATGCCTAACCACCACATTCTCAGTGAATGAACCTCATAACTTTATTAACCAATGAAGTTATGATTGGGGGGATGAACATGCTGCCTAAGAAATATGGAATACTTACCAAATTAGGAGGACTTATTAATTAATTTTAGATTATTTGCTCTTGCTTTTTTAGAAGATAACCTGGTCATAGACTCTCCTTTTTTAGAAAAATTGAAGAGATGGCTTTATATTGTTTTAAAATATAACAGTATTTGGGGAAGACAGGGTTTGGTAAATAGCGTCTACACTCTCCCAACAATATTATATACACATATTGCATATGTATCTCTCAAAGAGTAATATATACGCCTATTTGATATCCAGGAAGACTGCTTGAAAAATAATGGATACTCTGAATTAGATGTACCAATAACTGCTTTGTGTTATTATAAAGAACTGCCTTTTTAGACAGATAACATCTTGTGGGAATATTATTGTCCTAAGAACTGCATGAAACACAGTGGTGAAATTCCATTTTTCTTTATAAAATGAATACTGCCATCTACTCAGAATATTAATGGTTTTAATGAAGATGCAACATCTTGCAAACAAATCCTAAGTAACAAATCACTAATTTTTCTTAGACGTTTTGGGTTTTAATCATGACAAGTGGCAGTTTTCGTGTGTCATTTGAAGAATTTGTTATTCCGTAGTTACCTAGAGTAATTATAACTCCAAAGTTTAAGTAATATGGCGTATGTTTATTTTGAAGTAATAGAATCGTAAGCATGGGATGACGAGGGCTCTTTACCTGTTGTTTTGAACACCATACCCAAAGCACCTGGAATATTGCTCTCAGCCCCGTAAGAGTTGGGTAATTATATTGCGTTGTACAAACTATTTAGGCCGTACCTGAATGATTTTTTTTTTAAATAGACTTATGAGTTGATTTAGGGTTTGAGTTACCTTTATTACTTAAATGAATCATTTCATAGTGAATCTTATCTCTCATGTCACAGTTTACCGAAACCTCAGACTCAACCCATTCCATAGACCAGGGTTGCTCAAGAGCAGCACTGTTCACATTGGGGCTGTGCTGTGCACCGCGGGATGTACAGAGGCATCCCTGGCCCTTACACCCTAGATGCCAGTAGCACCCCTCAGTCATAACAAGCAAAAGCAGAGTTCCCCCGGTTGAGAACTACTCCCATAGAAGATACGGGTTGCATTCATTGTGTTATATCTATCATGATATTATTAAATAGAATGAATGAAGCAATTGAAAAAACATCAAAACAAAATGTTGAATACAAAAAGATCCAAAGAAATGCTAAATTACCATCTAAATAATGGAATGGCCAAACTATATGATTGATGTAGTTGGCATTATAGAAACCCTTCATTAAGTCGGCCTCTCACCTTAAGGAACGTTTGACTGAAAAGTCTTCAGTGACTGCTGATGGGTAAAAAGCGTGGTGCCTCATAGGCCTTCCTAAAAGTACACATCCACAAACCTTTTCCTTTTCCAGAATCAGGGTGAAAATGTACTATTTTTAAAAAGTACAGTTTTAAAATTTTACATAAAGGTTCAAGTGTACACGTTTTGAGAAAACCTGTTAGCTTGTGGAACCACTGATATGAATGGATTGTTAAAAGGCAGGTTCACTGCCTGGAAATGGTATGCAGTGGGGATATTGTAAAATACGGATTTTAAATATTACATGTGGGATATTTTCCTGTCTTGTGTCCAAAGAGTTTTGTTGCCTAAACTATGTGGAATGGGGAGTAGGCACTCTAATAGAACTTTCTGAGAAAAGTTGGGTTAACTCTGAAGAAAAAGCAAATCATTCTGCTTTTAAAATTAAAGTCCATCTTAGATAATTTGATTTGCTTTAATGTTTAGTTTCCATCCTATTCTTATTTCAATACTTGTTTAAATTGTTTCAAGTTTAATGTCTCAAGTAACATTGAAGGATTTCTTGGAGACAAGACTCCCTCTCTCTCTCTCTCTCTGTCTATATATATATATATATATAAAATACGTATGTTCCACTCAGAACTATTCAGAAGGCATTTCAAACAAAAATTCCTGAAACTACATAATTTAACATTAATGTTAATTTACTTAATGGTTATAAAAATATATTATGCCAGAATTTTTCATAGCAAATATGAAATGTGCAAAAGATATTAATAATGTAATGTTTCTTACAGAGAGTGAAATTATAGGTTACAGAGTAGTAGAGATTACATAATTTTTTTGATGTGAGCATTATAAGGAACATTAACTGATTACTGAAACAGCTTAAGTATCTAGCTAGGTTATGCAATTGTTGGACTAGAACAAAAATTGTTATATATAGTTCCGTAAAACACAATGAGCAGTTGTTATCTTACAGATAATTTACTGTATGAAGCTAATAAGCTAAGGAAAATAAAATGCAATAGGAAACCTATATCATCCTATATCATGCTACTATATATTTAATATTTAAGTATAATATTGCATTTTTATGCCAAAAACTGCCTGAAATCTTCATTTTATGACAATAAATCTGCCCGAAGCAATTTTAGTGAATGTGATATGATGTAGCCCGCCATGACAGCGTAATATTTTCTCTGTGAATTAAAAGAAGAGTTCAGGGCTTCCCTGGTGGTGCAGTGGTTGAGAGTCCGCCTGCCGATGTAGGGGACACAGGTTCGTGCCCCGGTCCGGGAAGATACCACATGCCGCGGAGCGGCTGGGCCCGTTGAGCCATGGCCACTGAGCCTGTGCGTCCGGAGCCTGTGCTCTGCAATGGGAGAGGCCACAACAGTGAGAGGCCCGCGTACGGCAAAAAAAAAAAAAAAAAAAAAAAGAGTTCAGTAATCCTTTACATTTTCAGGTAATTTCTCCTGCAGTTTTGTGCAGCAGTTTTTAATGTATTGAACCATAATAGCTTCTCCCTTATGTAGCTTAAAATAACTTAAATAAAAACCAAATAAATAACATTTCAGGAAAAAAAAATTTTATACACACATACAGTAAATAAATATGTACGTATGTAAAAAAAAACGTGTACCTATTTACATGCACATACATACACATGATGCTCTACAAAGTTTTCATTTATTTGGTAATTACACTACTATTTTCTGTTTTCCACTCCATTGCTTTTCTCTTACCTAATATTTAAGGTAGGACTCTGCCCTTCTGTATATAGTGATAAAAAAAATAATGTCTACATGTCATTTTCCATATTAAAAACCTCTTCATAGGTTAATTTAGGGCACATTTAGCCTGATTCTGCACTCTTTCTGCCTGTTGATCTTTCCACTTAATGATGGAAACAATCAAATAAACTTGCCATCAGAGGGGAAGTACCATAGTTTCCAGAATGTAGCACAGGGATTGTATGTTTAGTGCTTTACAATTTACAAATGCTTTCCCATATCTCATTTGAATCTGAAATAATCGCATGAAGAAAGTATAATTCTTACTCTCAGACCAGTCTGCTAGGAAGTGTCAGAACCAGGACTCCTATCTGGGTCTTCTTATTTCAGATCCAGTCCATGATAGAACCTCTCCTAAATTCTGCCCCTATTCTACCATGCCTGCAAGGGAATAAGAGGCCCTGAATTACTCAGAAACCACATGGGAAAAAGGGAGGAATGAATTGCACTCTTGTCTGCCAATCCAGTTGGCTTTTCATTAGCTTGCTGGTATAGATTTGGAGATGATTCAGAGAGCAAAGTGTTCACCAGCAGCTTGACGTCGGTGTGAAAAAATAAACCAGCTTGATCTGGAGCAGCATGGGCACAGTCTGCTTACTGGAACTGGGCTTGCCTATTGGTGCCATGAAGGTTTTCACTATTATCTAGGTGCTCATATAGTGAACTTCTTTTCACATTATCCAAACTAGAGTGACTGAAAAAATAAATAAATAATCGGTCCCTTTAGAATAGGAAGAAATGGAAAACTGGAGTGTGATCTGGTTTACAGAAGCTTTTGTCCAGTGCCCCTGGAGGATCAGTTATTTTCATGGATGGAAATTGATTTGGAAATGAAAGCACATGGAATAAATACTACTGCAGAATAGCAGAATGGTGAGATACCTGAAATGCTTCTAGTTCTCACAATATTGCACTGAATTTATTTAATCATTCATGTAATGTTATTTAGTAAATACTGTGTGCTTGACATATGCTAAGTACTGGGGATAGAAAAATAAATAGGAAGGTCCCTGCCCTCTAATAGTTGATAGTCCAGCGTAGGAAAGGGTAGCACAAAACAGTGACAGCACAATGAGGTATAGGCTGCAATAAGCACCTGATGCTGTAGCAAACTTATGGAGGCACAGAGGAGGGACCCTAAGTCATCAGCGACATCAGAGAAGGCTTACCTTCTGGGGGAAAGATACTTCTTGTCTGGGAGAGGCCAAGTATATGCCTGTTGCTCAATCATATTTAGTAATAGTACCTCCCTTCACTTTTCAGAAGTGTTCCAGGTCGGTTGATCAATTCCCTGATATCTTCTTACTAGAAAATTGGGAGAGAACTAATGGAGTGGGAGGTGGAAAGGTATTCCAAGCAGAAGGAATGATGGGGAGGAACAGAGGCAGGGATTTGCCGCCCATACATCAATCAGTGACATGAGATGTAGACAGGAGTGGTGTTAAAAATGTTTAACATTGGCATGGCACTGGCACTGGCTGCTTAGCGTGGGCACCATCCATAAACAGGTGGCACTGCTGTTCTCATCATGAAGGACCTCGTGTTCTAAACTAAGGAAGTTGGAATTTCCCTTGAAAACCTTAGGGAGCATTGAAAGATTTGAAGCAGTCAGGGAGAAGAAGGAAGACTAGTTTAATGTACTGCGTCTGGCTTGGTCTAGGTCATCAAGCAGTAATCAGAAAGGTAAGGGACTGTCTTTGAGAATCAGCTAGTCATGTACTTTGTGCCAGGCGATTCCCTAAGCAGCTATGGTCTTCATGACAATCCTGTGAGAGGGCCACTGAGGCTCATAGAGGCCACGTCTTCCCAAGTTCACAGCTATTGAGTGGCAAACATGAGTTTCAAACCCTACTCTGGATTATTCAACTCTGTGGTCTTCCTAACACACTTCCTGCCTCTAGTGACTGCTCTGGTCCCATTAGCGTTGACTATGGAATAAAGTATGTACTTACAGGAAATACCCATTGTCATTACATGGATATTGTCACTAAAATAATATAACGAAGTCTGCTCTCCTGGTAGCCATTGAATTGGAAACGATATTCATTAGTCACTTCGGGATACCTGAAACTTTCATGTTGCTTGGTCCTCTTCTTTTGCAAGGGCCTTGTTTTCCTTTAGCAGATGTTCTTCTAGTAGGTACTTTTCTGTCCTCGAACAGACCTGGAATTGAGGCTCTGCTCTACCCCTTCCAAGTGACTTAATTCTTTAAGGCTCAGTTTCCTTATTGGTCAAAGGACATGAATACTGCCTGCTTCACAGGGTTGTTATAAGGATTAAATGAGTGAATGCATGTGTGCATCTGGCACACAGTCAGTATAAAATAAATGTTAGCTTAGCTGCTATCACTGTGAATGGGGCCTGGCACACAGTGGGTGCGAAAATGAGCATTTGTTGAATGAATGATTACCACATTTTTATCTGGGACTGTGTTGATTGCCATTACATTTTACTGTACGGCAGCAAGACCATGCTAGATGGTTCACCCCTGATAGTACCATGTGGTGATATTCTCTCAATTTTTCAGTAAAAGAGCATCACATGGTGCCATTCCAGAAAGTACAACAAAGGAGACCAATCTCTTCTCACCGTGCAGTATAAATAAGGCTTTGACTGGAAGCAGGCTTGCAGTTTCCAGCAGCAAGACTTCCAGTTTCGGATCTGACATGTTTCTGGCACCATATCACGCTATAAGAAAGATGTTGTCCAAAAGGAGGATGAAGTATTTGGGAGGATGCTACCAAAAAAAAAAATTCAAATGGGAGTGGGAGAATGAGGAGGGGGACTAGTTAGAACTACTGTAAACATGAAGACAATAAAAAGAAACTTAGGAATTGAAACTCTATAAGTACATGTAATGAACATGCCTTGGGAAGGGCGCATCTTATGCATGAAGTCTTAAGCTAAAGCAAGGAAAATTATTCCATCATCTTCATAAAAATGTGGATAAGTCAGCAGGGAAAGTTACATGGGATCATGGGTTAAATTTCAAAGAAGGTGATGTAAAAAATAAGTATAACTATATAGTATTTGAAGATCTCAAAGAAAATTTAAGAAGTATACTCCTTTTGATAAAACAAACGGATTGAGTGACTTCTCAAGTTCCTTAAAGTGAAAGATCCATGCTAACAGAGCTTTGCTTCCTTTCCTAATGGACAGGTTTATACTCAATGACTTGAAAGATTTAATCCAGTTCTTCAAAATGTCAGTATGTTTTCATTCAGAAAACAGAAACTCTCTGGAGCCTGAAAAAAATAAATGCTATATATGATCTCAAAAAGGAAATGGAGTAGATCTAAACTGAGCTTCTTATATTTCTAATTGGTCAGGTTTGCCCTGAATATACCAAAATATATTTCAACACCTGTCCTACCATTAGGAGATTTTAATGACCAGAAGTCTCTTCCTGTAACATAGTTGTTATATTTAGTCTCAGTGTTATTTTCTGAGTAATAATAATAGGGAAGTGAGAATCTCCATCTTAATAACTCTGTACCTTCCTATTTGTATTTTTATTTGGTACCACTACTTTTACTCTCAAAATTATTCAATAATTGTTTGTCCTCAACTCTTTTTAAAAAGTTTCCATCCCAGTCTAAATGTAACTTCTCTGTTAATCTTTTTCTACATCTGTTCTTCAAGTCTCAGAACCATCTCAATGCTCTGAACTTCTAGTCTTACATTTTTCTTGTTTTGAGGTTCCCAGAATAGAGCGTGCTCTTCCAGACTAGACGTGCGAAAAATATTCTCACCTTTTTCTCTATGTGTCAGGTGTCAGATACTGGAAAATGTTCACCGTGCTTTCAAAGGAATACCAGAAATAAAAGAGCCAACCCCCCCCCCAAAATAATGACTTTCATACTTTTCATTCCACGTCCATGCAGGATTTAGATACTGTGGTAAATGAGGTGAGAGCTGATGTGATGTGGAAATGGTGCGCTTAGGTAAGGATTGCCAGCAAGCTTGAATGTACTTCTCAAATTGTTCTCTTAGTAGATGGATTCAGAAAAACTTGTCTAAAACGTGATACATCGGGAATGTTCTGAAACAATCATTTGAAACTACACTGAGTTTCAACTACACAGTATATAGTTTTACAGCTTTTTGCTTTATAGAAATTCAGAAATTACTTGGAAATTCATTTCAAAAACAAAACTCCTACATGGAATCAGAAATCATTGCTCCTGATTTTCTGATATCAGACACCATGTGGAGGGCTTTTAGTAAATGGAGTGATATTTTCATGGTATTGGAAAGTCTTAGTTCTGTTGATTACTGTTTCATAAATTTGTTTCTGTCTCTGCATTGGCATTTAAAATAGAGCTAATGACTCAATAATAGAAGCAGAATAAAGACGGCATGAAATGTAGCATTGCAGTTAAGAGCTGTCACGTACTAACCTTGGGCCACTCACTGGGCATTGTCTTGGTCCAGGTGCCCCAGAAAGCAGAGCCGGTGGTGAAAGCTCGCATGTTAATGCCAGGAGAGCTGGCCCAGGGAATCCAGAGCAAGGGGGACCATGGCAGGGAAGCAGGGAGAACGGAACACAAGGCGCGTGTTTCCAGGCTTGCCGTAAGCTCGCATGTTAATGCCAGGAGAGCTGGCCCGGGGAGTCCAGAGCAAGGGGGACCATGGCAGGGAAGCAGGGAGAACGGAACACAAGGCGCGTGTTTCCAGGCTTGCCGTAGCTTTGCAGCCAGTCACCGCTGCTTGTGGGGCACAGGGGACTTCTCTACAAAGGCCGCAGGGACCGCCAGGAGCCAGTCCTCTCCACCCGGCCATACTTCCCCCACGCTCTCAGGGTCTGTTACCAGCCCTTCTGCACAGACTCAGCAAGGCAGAACCTCTTCGGCCCTGGCCCAGGGGCAGAGCCTCTTGATGTCAGTTGGTGTGGGCTTGGGGCACCTCTGACTGTACCTGTGGTGGCAGCAGGAATGGTGGGTCTGGCGACTTTATCACCATGAGAACTGTGGAATTAAAGGCCAGCGGCCAAGGCCTGAGGGTCAAGCAGGCTGAGCAGACCTGGGGAATATGTGATTGGATCCATCACAGCCAGGTTACTTAACTCCTTTGTATCTCAGTTTTGTCATCTGTAAGATGGGAGTAACAGTTGTCACCATATTACAAGACTGTTATAAAAATTAAGTGGCTTAATATATTTAACGTGGTTAGAAAGTGCCTGCAAAGGTTAGAACTCGTTTGAACCATTATGGCATCATTATCTTAAGTGTGGAGCCATCAGGTGTGACTACTTAAACTAATACAGAGTGCATTTGAGTTAATAAGTTTGGTGTGTTGTGTAAAAAAGCAAACACACATTTCACTGTAGCTGTACCCTTAACAGCAGAGGGGGACTGCTGCTACCGTACGAGGCATGCCATTGGGCCTTGGTAAAGGACAGCGTTTATGAGGACGGGATCAAGGTAAATGCATAGCACTGTTGCTGAAAACGTCAGTTATTAAAGTTAACAACAGAAGCATGATATACAGTTCTTCCCCAGATAAATATATCACTAGGACAAAGATGAGAATATAAATTCAGTTCCCAAATGGAGCCTAGATTCTAAGCGGTGGGTATAGTGTTCTACTTGGCACACTATAGCCAAGTGGGATGATATTTTCTCTCTCTCCTCCTCCAGAGGCCAAGTGCTCAAGCAGCCCTCTGTGCCCAGATCATATTTCCTCTCCATGCCATTCAGATCTGCAGCAGAGTGTTTACCACTCAAGTTCAAGTGACAGGAGCCGACCGAGAGGGGTTTCTGTTTCCTGGTTCAGCTCTGTGTGCCCCCAGGTTGTAATGCACATCCATTCAAAGCACCAACAGCAGTTGTTTCCTTTTCTCTGGGTGTTGATGGGCTGTGCTCCCTGGTCTCCTTTCAGTGCCTGCGAGCCGCTTTCCCAGCCCCAGTGCTCAGTACGTTTCTTTCAGCCTGGCGCAGCATGGAGGCGGACTGCCTTAGACCATCTCACATTTCCACAGTCAGCCTTGGAGCTGGAAGATAAATAAACACATACTCCCTCTCCAGTGTCTCCTCACCTTGTTCCTGGAGAATGGAGGATGCGTAGTAAGCTAGGAGCTCACCTTGCTCTATTTTTATTGGCTACACATTACTCTGCGTGTGAACAGTGGTGACAGCTGTGCTCACCCTTCACATTATGCTATAGCTTTTAAAATGCTTTGCTCTACATGAAACAGCAAAAGTCTTTGCTTTCGTCGACCAAACTTACGCAATTTCTTTCATTACCAAAAAAAAAAAAGTGACTTTTAATCTTACATTGAGCCAAGCAGTAAAAAATGGACATTTTACTTTGACGATATTACCCTGTCTTATAATGATTTATTATCTTCTAAGAAATATCAAATTAACTCTCTGTTATAAACATTTCCATTTTTAGCTCCTTTAAAAAAAAAAAACAAGAGTATCCAATATTCCTTCAGAAAACACCCAGAAATGTAAGGTTTTCGCTTTTACAGGAGATACAATGTGGTACTGTTTCATGAATCCCATGGGGTCCCCCCATCCTCCCCCAGCAGCAGTTTTCTGGTTTTCTTCTAATGGTTTCCCTAAATAGATCCCATTTCCTATAGCAGTGCCAATGATTGCTTTATACTTCACATTCTATCTTTGATTTTTCTTGTGTTAGTGGTTTTGGGAGCCTAATACTGCTCATTTCTGCTCTTCGTTCACTATGTTCAGACAGTGTTGGATGTCTGCTTTCAGTTTTTAAATAGAAGAAATAATAACTACCTAGTTTGAAAAGCTCTTTGGGATTATGGGTTTGGTTAATATCCTCTGAAAACAATTTTTAAAAACTGTAGTAGAAGATTATAAATGACTTTTTATGTGATTGCATCCCCTGGTGCTTTGAAATCAAAACACGAGAAAGAGTATAACGCACTTGGTCAGAAAGGCTAATCCTGAGTTGATGCCATTTACATTTAGATTTAAATAAGTCAGCCTATTTATTCCTTCAAACTTTGCTTCAGGTTTTAAATTGAGAATACATGGAAATTTTAAGTCCTAGGATGCTTAGATATATTTTGAAAAGTTATAATGCCTAAATTTAGCTGACTTCTAAGAATAACTGTGACAAACGTAAGGAGTAAGGAAATGAAGTTAGTTATTTTTAATAAAATCATGTTATTACAACAATTAGGAATAAGGTTCATCTAATATGTGGTCCAGATGAAGTGAACTGGGGTCATTAGTGTAATAACGCAAATACTGTGCCTTCCAGACTGTGGGGTAGGCAAACAAGCCCCACGCAGACCATCGGAGATCTGACCCCTCACTTATTATTTGCGATGGAGTATAAGACAGTAGCCGTAGAGTCTGCCCCCTCACTTTTTATGGGTGATGGGGTAGATGGGTGATGCAGTGTGTCATAGTGGAAAGCTCTTCTACTAGGAATCTAGACCTGATTCTACACCCAGATGTACTGCATGACCAGTAAAAAGTCTGTTTCTTCAGTCATAACATGAGGGGTTCAGATATGATGCCTTCAAGGGACCTTCCCAAGACCGAAATTCTAGGACTCTGTGCACTGTAATTCAACTTCAGATGGCAACGAGACATAAACCCAAGCCACAGGCTGCATTCTAAGAACGTTGCGTCAGCACACGGCCTGTTGGGATCCCTGGAACCAGCTCCTGGACCGGGGTGTGGTTGGGTGGAGCTGTAAAAAGTACAAGGATGACATTAACCTGAAAGCAGTCTGTGGTTGAGAGGGTGGGGCTGGGGCACTGGGATCTTGGCTTATTTTTCTCCCCGGGCTCAAGACTTTGTCCAAACACAGGGGGAATGACCAGGATTGTTCTGACATACATTTATCTTTGTTTGGCAACTCAAAATTCTTCAAAAAGAGGCCATAAGTTAATTTATAGCCAGATCTCTTGATTCTTGGTCAATCTACATGTTTTTTCATTGAATAAAAATCTTGAGGAAGGACAGGTTCCAGCATTTAAGTATTGGTCTCCTGGTTATTTCTGTACATTTTTTTTTTTCTTCGTAAGAGCTTCTGCTCCTATTTTAATTCTGCTCCAGTTTTAATCCACTGTAAGACTATGAATTTTCCCCTTTCAGAAGCCTTCAAACTATTCTCTAAAAGCTGAATATTCTTCCTCCTCTCAAGTTATTGCCTTCTCTAGGAAGATGATCTATTTAACCAAGCAAATATAGTTTAACTTTTGTTAATTAGACATTGCCTGAGGACTTCTTATATGCCAGCCCTAAGCTATAAAGACACTAAAGATAACCAAGATGTGTACTGTCTTGTAGCTCACAGCCCCATGGAGTTAGTCCCCTGGCAACAAAACCTGCCTGGAACCAGAAAGCTACCACAGGGTGCCCAGAGGCTAGAGACAGCCCTGACTAAAGGGAACTGAGGGGTGTAAGAAACATTTTAACAAGTAAAAGGGAAGGAAGGCAGTCTGGACGAAGAGGTGCGGATGTATGTGACATGGACCGGGGCACAGGAAGTGGGCATGGTGAGGCCAGAGACTCTCACAGCAAAATCACTGTGGCTTCCGCTCCCCTAGAAAGCAGGCAGTAGTGTAAGATAGAGGTCATCTCTTTATGTGTCTCTACATTTCAGGTCCTCCAGAGATAAACTTTCAGAGGAGTTGTGAATATCTTGATAGTAATAGAAGAAGCCACCTTCTTCTATTTGAAGAAGGTGTTCACCAGAGAAATGGAACCAACAGATATATATATAGACAGAGATATACTGAGATATATATATATAGACAGAGGCATGGGGAGAAGGAGGGGGGTGGAGAGAGGGGAGGATTTATTATAGGAATTGGCTCATATGATTATAGAGGCTGAGAAGTCCCAAGATCTGTACTTGGGAAGCTGGAGACCCAGGAGTTGTTTGTTTTTTCTTCATTAAAAACAATATTCAAACAATAACAAATGGTATAGTTCCTGTCCAAAAGCTGGCAGGCTTGAGACCCAAGAAGAGCTGATGTTTCAGTTGGAGTCTGAAGGCAGGAAGACTGGTGTCCCAGGTCAAGCAGTCAGGCAGGGGGAGTTCCTTTTCACTCTCAGGAAAGTCAGCCTTTTTGTTCTATTCAGACCTTCAGCTGATCGGATGAGGCCCATCCACAGTAGGGAGGGCAATCTGCTTTATTCATTTTACCAATTTGAATGTTAGTTTTGTCCCAAAACACCCTCACAGACACACCCAGAATATTTTTCCAAATATCTGGACACCTGTGGCCCAGCTAAATTGACACATAAAATTAACTGTCAGGACTTCCCTGGTGGCGCAGTGGTTGAGAGACCGCCTGCCGATGCAGGGGACACGGGTTCGTGCCCTGGTCCGGGAAGATCCCACATGCCGCGGAGCAGCTGTGCCCGTGAGCCGTGGCCGCTGAGCCTGCGCGTCCGGAGCCTGTGCTCCGCAACAGGAGAGGCCACAACAGTGAGAGGCCCGTGTACCGCAAAACAAACAAACAAACAAACAATCAAACAAAAAATTAACTGTCAAACCACCTCCCTGTGTTTTAAGGCTTAATTATAAAGCATCCAGGAATATTCTGCCAGCCTGATTACTAAATTGCCAGGTCACTGGGACTCTCGTTTTTTTTTGAAAGCCTCACAATACCATAGAAATTCCGTACAGTATCTCAACGTCATTGAGATACTGTCATCACTCTGCTTTGATAATATATTGACATTTTCAGAATTGATGGCTTACTCATCATTATGATTCAGAATATATTTATATTTGTTATGGGGATTACATGCATGTGCTAGAAAGTCAGGTTTCCTGGGTTTGAATCCCAGCCCTGCCTTTTAGTAGCTGTGTAATTTCGAGCCTCTAGCTTTGATTCTCTGTGCCTTTGTAGGTAATAATAATACTTTAACTCTTTGTAGTTGTGAAAATTAAATCAGTTAATACATGTAAAGATACAGGTAGGTTACAGGCACATAGAATATACTCAAAAAAATGGTTTTTCTTGTAGCCACATATCTTTTATTTAAAATGCTGTTTCAGCCTTGGCTCAATATTACTTAAGCGCTGATACTTTTTGAGGAAAGAGTCCTTAGGAGCAGTAACATTGCATGTATTCAATTAGCATACACTTTGGATAGACTAAAACCAAAACTTCAAAGCTTTAGTTGGCTTGAGAATGACACCAGATTTAGAAAATGAGTAAGAGAAGATGAAATAGAAAGTAACACATTTATAGAATATGCACAGGCAGTGGAGTATTTGATTCACTTCACTACTTCAGTTTAGTTTGCCACAGTCAGAGAAACTGTCCATATTTTAAATGGTTCTTTGGCATCTTAACATTAAAAACATTTATAAACAAACCAACAGTGGGTGGCGGTGGAGAAATGCTAAATGATGCTCTTTGTTAGGTTTTGAGCCGGTAGGAGTAACAGGCGGATCGATTGGGGCTAGACTACCTTTGGGCTGAAGGCATTCACCCGACTGATGGAAAACCAACCTTGGGTAAGTCACTCGGACTCAGGGCTCCTATGCCAGATGACAGAGCAACCAAACTGTCCAGCTGTTCTTTTCTGGGTGTGCTATTTCTGATCTGTCCAAACAACCACATCTTTCAATGAGTGACTTCAGATCTGTTTAGGTAAGTCTGTTCACAAAACATGAAATACATTTGCAGGATGATGTGTGAGGAAATCCTTTGGTTCTTTGAACTTGATGAGTGCTTCAGTGTCCTTAGGGAGGTCTTTACTTGTGCAGCTCACGTTTGTGCGACTCTTCAGGGCACTGACTGCTGCTGACTGTAGTTCAGAGCCAGTTCCAAAGGTGTGGTGTGTCCCCAGCATTCGCAGGGCCTCTTATGCCATGTCTATAACACGGTTTTCCGGTGGCGTAAAAGTCCATCCACAGAACTGTGCGCGTGTATCTCCATCAGGAACACTGTTGTGTCTTGAAAAATAACTTCTCAGATTTTCAAGTTCCCGTGTCTGAAACTAGTCTGCAATGAAAGAACATTCAGACTCAGCTCTTTGAAGCTGGCTGTATTAGTCCATTTGATTATTTCCTTGGGAAAATTCTTCTTTTAACTAAAAGGGAAATGCTTTGCCCGTTTATCTAGTGACTAAAGATAGCTGAGGATTAAGTTTGAATGGAGTGATTACTGCTTTCAGAAACCCGAATAATGAAAAGTATGCTGTTGTTGTTGTTTGAACTCTTCCACAGCTCTGCACTCGAACTGCCCCCAGGAATTTTCTCCTCCCATCTTGTTCCTAATTTTTAAATTCCTATACGGATTTCTATGCATTTGTAATACTTACATTAATTCTGTGTCTTTGAAAAACTTCGGAGAGGAAAATGTAATCATCTAGCCTGTATATTTTTATTGTTATCCATCATTATTATCATTCTTAGCATGCTTGTAGTGGCACGTGCTCTTTTCAAATATTGTTATAAAATTCTTTAATCATAAGGCTATTGTGATGAAGCCAATTTCAGTCTATTATGAAAACTCTGCACTTTTTCATTTTTGAGAGCCGAACTCAGAATGCATTGAGCTGTGCCTCAGTGTATTTTCCATTATCCTTTTCTTTCAGAAATCATGCCATCCACTTAGTACTTCATTACAACCGAACTGCAATATGTATATACGTGGTACGCAAAATGAGCCATTTTGTTTTAAAACAGATTGCAGATGAAAGGAAACCATTCATTTCTTGCTTGCTTGCTGTAATTACTAGAGCACTAATTACTCCAAATCACTGACATCCAGGGTCAGGAAAATGACAACAGAAACATCAAAGAATAGATGTGGCTCTCTTGCTGTGACAGATTTTGCGTATTTCCAACCACAGTATTTTTTTTTTATGGCTACTGTTTTCCAGTTTGATGGTGGAAAAAAACAAAACAAACAAAACAAACATGCACACAGTCAAGATTGCTGAATGTTTACTATTATTTCATTCGCAGTTTGACGGTGAGAACATGTATATGAGCATGACAGAGCCGAGCCAGGACTATGTGCCAGCCAGCCAGGTGGGTTAATTAATCTTCTCTGCCTTGTTTCAAATTGTAATTAAACAAATTCAAAGAGTTGCATTGCAAATGAGTAGCACTATCAGTAGCTGCCGCAATCAGGAATAATCATAATTTATAAACAAAGCATTCAAGCCTTGTTTTCAGTTAATGAGATCGAGCTGATAAAACACCAGAGTTGGCATTTGTTGAAAGATAATACCTTGTTTCCTCTCCAGAACGGCAAGCAGCTGTTTTGCCAGCATGATCTTTCCTAAACAGTTGTTTTACCTTTAGGAAATAAAGTCTTTACAGGTGCAGGTTATTTGAGCTTCTGACTATAGATGAGTTAATTATTATAAGCTACACATGTCGCAAATAGCTTTAATGATCAATTATTGGGGCAGTTTTCAATAAAATGTTCCATTGATCTCCAGAATCGCAGGGCCAGAAAGTGCTCTATGTCTGTTTTCAAGCCAAAATCCGCGATATGATGGGAAACCTTTGAAGGGCACGTTTGTATCCATTTCCCTGGGAATGGTTGACAAGGTATTTAATCATGAGAAGTGACAACAGAAGTCCAATGAAAATGTAAATGGTTACATTTATAGACGTGAAGGCTTGGCTATTTATTTTTAGATACTTAAGACCAGGCCCCTTGATCCACAGAGGGTGTTTGAAGCAAAGTGGTAACTGCCCTAGGGGGCCACTATAACATGGTATGTAAGAACCTTGTAAGCAAAAACAAATAAATGAATAAATGAAAGTGAGGGAGAGTTTACAGGAGCATTGTGTGGACTTGCACATATTTTTTTCTGGAAGAGTATAACCGTGGTAACTTGGAGTTTCATGTGTCAGTAACTATAGCATAAACTCAAACATTGAAAACAGTTGTTTTCATATCCGCCCAAATAGATTTGATAACTGGGAAGGGTGGGGGAATAGGGAACAAAAATAGAACGATTTTTCTTCATGGTGCTTGTCAGTGAATTAAATCTAATGTATGTGTCAGGGGTGCACTTTATGGGGCTTTGAAATTTCTCTAAGAACAAAATGTCTCAGGCTTAACTCAAAACAGAGGCAGGCCTGCCTCTCCATGAACTTTGCGTTTAGAAGTCATTATGATCACTGCCTTCTCTGGCAGACATTCTGGAAACTATACTATATTGTTCAGATGAGAAGGTCATCATTAAGTTCAAAGATCCGGACTACATTTCCTTCCATTCAACTGAGTCGATCACTCTCAGAATACCTTTGGAAGGCTGGGCTTTGCGTTTAGAATTTTTACTTAACTGAATTCATTCAGCTAAGTAGCTGGCAGGATCCATAGGTAGTTCTGAGTAGGACTGTTTGATTAAAAAATGAAAAATGTTACTATTAATTTTCTTCCAACCATCAATCCCAAAACTGTACTGACAAGTTTAGTATTACTATTAGATTAAAGCAACCTGGTATCATCTCTTTGTTGCCTTTAGGGTTTTGAAGTGTAAGGGCTAATTGAATTTGTTTGAAACAGTAGAAACACAAACTCAATAAATGATTGCTGTTATAAAGCAGCTGCTCCCTTTCAGAGAATCATTATGTCCGCCTTGAAGACTTTTGGATAAAGGATGGGAAATTCAAAGCATATACATTATAACAACTTAGATTTTTAAATTCAAGTACAATGAATAATATTAAACCCTGACTAAAATCAAACAACTAGCATTATTTTTCTTAATATTTAAGTCAAGAGTTACCAAGAATGTTTTAAATGCCAGTGATAATTCATGAAGGAGTAAAGAGCTCCAGATACTTTATGTGCTTTGTAAAGATATAGCCGGTTTCTGTGCCTGAAGCAAACTGTTTTTTAATAATGCAGCACATATGAAAATGTTTTTAGAATGTGCTATTTCAAAAATTCCACTAATGTAAAATAATACACACTCTGGCAGAGAATAAGCTTCACAAATTACGTAAGTTGAATGGCCTTAGCTAAATTTTACACTTGACATTCCTTTTGTTTACTGTAATATGGTATATTCAAGAATTCATTACCTGGTATTCTTTTGGGAATTTTAATCAATTTACCCCTTTCGGCAACTATAAATAAGATTTTAGTCATCCTGCAGGAAAAAAAATAGCTTTGTTCTTTTTCCTACATAACATCAAACATCTGCATAGCCGAGTAATCCAAGACAACTTGCCTCTTAGTATCTCTCAACAATTTTAATTCCTGTTCAATTGTCAAATCAGTACATGCTTTGGGACTCAACAGACTAAGTTGCTAAGTAGTAGCATATGGCACACTACTGCTCCTGTGACGTTGCTGCAGGCAAATAGCATGATTCTAAACTTGAAATGATTTTTATAGAAAGCCAGTGCTGGAATGGCTCCAGAAATGGAAGGACACTGTAAAAATTAATGATATTCTTTTAGACAGTCCCAGAGGGCTCTCTGGCACTATCTACTACGTGAATTCTATACCTCTTAAGCTAGTGTATACAAATCCTTAAATTTTTTTGCATATAATTTTGTAATCGATAGGCAGCTTTTACATCAAATATACCACCCTATAATAAGCCTGATAAGTATGCAATAAAAACCCATGACATTTCCACTTCTCCCGGCTTCGTTCTTAGAATATTGACTGTTTTCTCCTATAATAGCCCTAAGTGTGCTGGCCACTCAGTGCTTTAGACACCATTTAGCTTTTTCTTACCCTGGGTAGCGTTTGAACCATGCAATGCAAGATTTCTTTGTGGGTTTCTAGACCCTGGCTAAGGGGGCCCATGTTGCTTGATACCTCATGAACTTGCAGGTTCCCTTCTGTAGGGTTTGGGGGAAAATGTGAGTGGCTAATGGAAGGGAAGCCAGACATGAGGAGGGGCCACTGGCCATCACACACTCCTTTGTCATTCTTAACGTGTCATGTTTGAGTGACCAACATGCCGAAGGACACAACAAGGAGGTGGAAGGGGATTGGGCTGCCCACCAGAGCCCTGCCCCTTCTCCAGAACAGCCCAGGCCCACTCATGCTGGGGATCAATCCTTCTCTTTCCCTGAAAAACTCAAGCTCCTTTCTCCAGCCCTTACAATTCTAGTACCTTCTGTAATTCCTTATATGTGATTGATTATGCTCAAGATATAAATGTTCATTTGAACCAAGTACATCAAAGGAAACAGGAGTCCGGTTCTCTTGACAGGAACTTCTATGGCACCAAGGTCATTTATCTATTTATTTACTTATTTTTTCCGTTTTCTTTTCCTCATTCTTTTTCTTCTATGGAAGTTACAAAAATATCATTTTCCACGACTACCTATTCATTCCATGCTTTCCACCCACACTGGCAACATTCTTTACCAGTTCCGTGGACATAGGAACTCTTCACTTCTCACCTGTGTCTCAGTTCAGGAACTGTGTGGAAAAGATTGAGAAGGACTGTTTTTTTTTTAATATGTGTGTGTGTGTGTGTGTGTGTGTGTGTGTGTGTATATATATATATATATATACACACACACACACACACATACACACAAGAAATAATCACCTGACAGGGAAAATCAGAAGATTTTTCTGGTGTCAGATCATGGAGAAGATTTGGTTACTTGATTGAACCATGTTTTTTAATAAATCACTTCCTCCTTGACCTTGGCCTTGACTCCAGTAAACCATTTCTTTCTGCTTGTTTTCCCTCTTTATTTCCCTGCTTCCTTCATTCCTTCTCCCCTTCTTCGTATTTTCCTTCCATCCTCCTTCCTTCCATGAACAGTTATCCTTTAAGCTTGAACTAATTTTTGTTGTTAATTCTGCTCATCATAGTAAACCCTAAGTATTAAATGTCCTGACCTAAGATCCTGTTTTAGATTATTTTCAGGTTGTGATCAGCTCTCTCTGCTTCTTTTTTCTTCCTGCACTGGAATTGTCTCTCTTACCTGGTTCCTCAAATTTCAAGATTAAAAATAACTATGATAAAATAAAGCAATATTATTTTTTCCTTACAACTTACATCTAACAACTTACAATCTTACAACTAAGCATCTAACGTGCATTTTGTACCATCCATCTTGAATGGAAAAGTTGAAGAGCGCCATCTAGGGCAGCTCTCATGTGAGTTTCAGGTTTGATTTCTAACCTCCCTGGGCACCTGTCCCTAACAGCAGCTCAGACTCAACATATCCATTCGTCAAACTGAAATTCATCACCTCCAGCCCACTCCCTCACCCCAAACTTCTTTTTTTCCTATATTGCCTATAGTCGTGAGAGTTAACACCACCCCCAGCCCCGTCACCCAAGACAGAAACTTGAAGAGTCTCCCTTACACTCTCAGCCCTGAGTTGATCCCAGGTAGTTCTGACTCTACTTCTCTGCATCACTGCTGAATCTGTCTCCTCTTTTCCTTCTGTGTAATTACTGCCTGAGCTCTGGACCTCAAAGGTTCTCATTAAGTCAGCTCATCTTACCTCATTTCCATCTTTCCTTCTCTCCTCTTGGTGTTGCTGAACGATCCATGTTCCTTCCTTCCTTACACACCTCCGTGCCTCTCCAGCATCTGGTTGGAGTTACCGAGGCACACATCTGCCCTGCTGTGGCATGTAGCCTGCCCACCTGACTGTGGTAGGACTCGCCCTTCTTTCTCTCTGGATCTCCTGTGCTTAGATGATGCCCGACACGTTGGAAGTGTGCAGCATTATTTTGTGTACATGTTTCAATCACCTTAACTCTTTGAGTCTTCTACTTGCGATGGTTTTCAGCCCTCCTGTGCAGACATTTAGCAAATCTGGCCATGCCCATTCCATTCCAGGAGCACCCCTCCTCCTGGGTGTCAGCACCTTGCACATTAACAAAAGACACCAGCACTTCTGTCTCCTCAGAGAATTATTTCAAGTCCAAGACTCAGAGAACTAATGTAATAATAGACTAGATAATAACAGGCATTTATTCTTACAATAATATCGGATTGCTATTTGTCATATGCAATATAATGGCAGCAGAACCAATAGGACTTTCCAAGTTCTTTTTTGTGCAGTGTTCTCTTTTTTTTTTAACATCTTTATTGGGGTATAATTGCTTTACAATGGTGTGTTTGTGCAGTGCTCTCTTAAATCTACTGTTAGAATTGTAATATTTTGAGGTTTGCAAACATATTAATAGCTATATCTGTATTTTTAGTTACATGTTTTCCTAATGAGAAAATTCTCAGGGTTAGATAGAAAATAAATGAGGTATGACAACAGGGCCTGGAAAGTATAATATTTTTTAAGAGCACTTTGGAAAAAACATCTCTTGACTTAGGCCATAAAATTTCCATGATCATGACATAAATTTGAACTATAAATTAGACCAATTACTTTTAGATTGGTTCCTTTTGGCAGAAATTTCGGGAGTAAGGTCAGCTTGACTTTTTGACCATTCACCCAATAAAATAGCAAAACTGCCAGGCTTTGAGTAATCTAGTTAGTCCAGCAAAGTCTGACATCTTAACAAGCCCAAACTAGTTACTCAAACCAGTCTTCAGTGTAACGTTCAAATGATTACTCTGCGCAGTCCCGGAGGTATTCATTACAGACAAAATTGCTCTTTTGCCTTGCATACAAGCTGAGTTTTCAATGGGAAATGAAAGGCTGCCTGGAAAAATAGGCCACCTAATTAAGTTAAACTACTCTAGCATTTGGCTTGACATCTTCATTACTCAAAATTAAAAAGATGCTTCACTCGAGCACACAAGTTACTATTGTTTATGTTGTTTTCTTCCTAAATTGGCTTCTTACATGGAAATCTGTTTTTCAGAATTATATCTTGAAATAGCTCACATATTTCATACAGTTTATAAAAATGTCTTAATAGCTGTATGGATACTGAATACCGGCGCCATGCAAATATATATCTTAGGGCTCTTGATAGTCAAGCACACATTAGTCTTTCTGCAGATTTTCTTGATCATTTACATTTTGGTATGGTTGAAATTTAGATCATTTTTTACCCACCCAGTCTTTATTATTATTATTATTAGTTGGGTATCGACTCTAACCTATAAATGATCAGTTACATGAGAAACAGAATTCCTCAAAAAAATTTTAAGTAGACAGTAAAATCTAAACTGAAATTCATTTGTCCAGTAGAAGTGTTTTATATCAACTTCTCTAGCAGAGCTATTTGGGGAACATTTTAAAACACAAACACATGTAGAGCACACCATCTACTGATTGCCAGTTCCTACTCATTGACACTAATGAGGCTGCTGACAGGTTAAATGTTGTGTATCATATACATTTCCAAGCTGTGGGATTTGCGAATGCAAGACTCATTTTTTATTTCAGAGAATAAATGTTTGTTGCTGAGTATGCTTGAGAATTTTATGATAATTGTCTAATAGTATGTTTTTTCAAGCATTAGGCAAATGCATTTCAGTGATAAAAATTATGAAACTATCTGTATGGAATAGTATGTGTAACAAAAACAGATTCTCCAAAAGCATCGAGCTCCATGTGAAGGATGGTTTGCTCAGTGAACAGCTGTCAAGTGACGCCAAGACATTTAGGCACCAGCAAGAGGTGCTGTGACTCTAACACACAGCCTGGCCAGTTATACAGTTGATTTTGATACGTTTTGAAAACAGCCCTTTAGCTTGTTCAGAATCGTATTTTTTTGCAGCTGTTTTTCTTTAGCACATGAGCAGTGATGAAAAACTAAATGATCCTTCCTGTTAAATTTTGCAATATATATATATATGTGTTAGTTTTTTTTTTTCTATCACTCATAATAAACCTGTCACTAAAGGATGTCTAAAAAATAGGTATGATATTCAAGTTAAGAATAGCAATATGTTGAATGATGTTATCTGTCCATGCCAACTCTACTTCCAAGACACTTTAAGATTGTTCCAAACACACACTAAAATGTCATTATGCCCGTATGTCAAGTAGAAGCGACTTTGCCCATTTTTAGTAAAAGAACACTGAGGCTTAGAAAAGCTGTTTTTCCACCCATCCCTATATCTTCTGAGACCACCTTCTTCATATCCTCACCTGCCACCCAAACACCTTTAAAAAAGTGTCAAGTTTCCCTTTGCAGTTTCAGTTCCTTGGTTTTAGAGCAGACTTAGCTGGACTTCCCAGAAACACAGTTTCAGTTTCATCTTTATCCCACATTTTCTTTCTTTCTCCTGTGTTTTTTCGGATCTATGTTACTTCGCAGTTTGGACATAAAAATTTCTAACTATAATCCTAATGATCTGAGAGTGATTGGTGGCTATCTTGGAAAATGCTCTCCATACACTCCTTCCTCTTTGTAAGTTATGATCACTGATCCTGTCGCAAGCAAAGTCAAACAAGTGACTTCTTGGTTTTGGCATCAGATCTTTCAAATAGAACATCCTGGTCTGAAACTCAGGAGGGCTCTGAGGGTCATGATTTGAGACCAGTAATGAAGCCTTCCTTGGATGTGACTGGGCCTCCTAGCATTTCAGGAGAAGTCCTGCATTCAAGAATAGCTAAGCCCATTGTGAGTAGTTATTTTCTGAAGTCACACACCAGAGTGGCCATGGAGGAGGGGGAGCTGGGGGCAGGGATAGAGCAGGGCCAGCGCCCTGTACGGAAGTTGCCTTCAGGGAAGCCTGAACTCACCTGTACTGTGAGCACTGAGCTGTTTATTTCTTATGCTCTGACTTCAGTTAAATGTCTTGCTTGCCAAGACGATGGTAAGTTTTAGTAGGAAGCTTCTGCTTGGCTGGAAGTTTAGGTTAGCACTCCCCTACCTCCTTGGTAAAGAATGAAGTCGATCCATAATAATAACAGCTGTCAGTTGGCAGCTACCTGTGTCTGTAAGGAACTAAGCAAAGGCCTTGCACTCATTATCTCATTTAATCCTTACAACAATTCTTGGAGGATGATAATGATAGAGGGACTGGCCAAACATCAAAAAGATAGTACATATCCCAGCTAAGTTCCTGGCCCGGAAAGGCCTAATGCCCAAGTCAGACTCCATCCATGGGCAGCAAGGCCTCACTGTATTTTAGAACTTTAAGGTCAAAATGTTGATGTGCTAACCTCAGACCTCGTTAGTATTCAGATAACTGCATGTGTTACCGTGCGTGGGAATACTCTGAAAAACAGCAGGTTGAACCAAATATTTGACCATCTCTTCCCTACCAAAGCAGCAATTTCATATTTGTTCAAACACACATATAAGCTGTGCAGAGGTGAGGTGTTTATTTGCAGTCCCTGGCTTCTTTTATCCAAAGTGGTGATTCCTTCTTTCCCGTCTTTTCCAGCCTTTTCCAAACCTTTGCCTCCATAGCTGTTCCCTTTTCCTCTGTATTTTCATTGCTTTCCTTGTCTGGGTCCAGGACTCTTCCCCTTCTTGTCGTTTTTCCTTTTCTCCACCAAAAGATAAACAAAGTATAGGAGGTCTTTGCATCACAGACGTCGCACCGCTTCCACTGCTTTCTCAGGGATCCTGCTCCTGGGAAACCGAAGGAGGAGGAATTCTATCTTTTTTAAACTCAGGAAATTATCTCCAATTGTTCATCTTTTTTTCCCCTTGCCCCTATCTTCAGCTCCGCTTCAGCATAAGCTTTCTTGGTAGTGAAGACGTAGAAAGCGAGATGGTCCTCGGATACCTAGGGATCCAACTGCAATTGCTTCCTGGTAAAAGATCCAAACAGTGGGAATTGCCTGTTGGAGAATGATGATCTTTCCTTTCTCTGGCCCTCTTGATTGTGGGAGGAGCCAGACCAAGAGCAGAGGCCATCTGTTTAGCTTCTCTGCTAATCTGGCTTTTTCATGAAGAATGTGGGTTTACATATGCAACATTTACTGATTTCTGTACAATGGGAAAAAATGAAAAGAATGGCCATAAACACATATAGTGTGTATTTTAAAGTTTACATAAAAATATGTACATATAAAAATAGGCCAACACTGAATGCTTAATTCCATGCTGGCTGCCTATATATGATTTAGCAAAAAGAATCTGACCATAAGCAAAAATCAATTTAGCACAGGTTTCTTAAAAAAGAAAATTTTATTAAAGCTCAAAGGCCGTACATGCTTTAAAATAGTATATTAAAACCCAAATGCGGGCTTCCCTGGTGGCGCAGTGGTTGAGAGTCCGCCTGCCGATGCAGGGGACACGGGTTCGTGCTCCGGTCCGGGAAGATCCCACATGCCACGGAGCGGCTGGGCCCGTGAGCCATGGCCGCTGAGCCTGCGTGTCCGGAGCCTGTGCTCCGCAACGGGAGAGACCACAACGGTGAGAGGCCTGCGTACTGCAAAAACAAAAAACAAAAAAACAAACAAAACAAACAAAAAAAAACCCCAAATGCATTGGGCTTCCCTGGTGGCGCAGTGGTTAAGAATCCACCTGCCAATGCAGGGGACATGGGTTCGAGCCCTGGTCCAGGAAGATCCCACATGCCGCGGAGCAGCTGAGCCCGTGTGCCACAACTACTGAAGCCCCTGCACCTAGAGCCCGTGCTCCGCAGCAAGAGAAGCCACTGCAATGAGAAGCCTGCGCACAGCAATGAAGAGTAGGCCCCGCTCATCGCAGCTAGAGAAAGCCCACGCACAGCAACGAAGACCCAATGCAGACAAAAATAAATTAATTAATTAAAAAAAAACCCAATGCATTTTATTCAATTATGAAATGTAAAAAATTCTATGTATTCATGCTATGGGTTTCCCCTCTGCTCAACTAGTTCTCTGAATACAGGCAAATCATTTAACCTCTTTACTCATTTTTCGCATCTACAAAGTGGGAGCGTAGTCTCTGAGGTCTTCTCTCGAGCGAGCATTCTATAATTTCATTTGAGCATAAATATAGAACTCTAGAACATTATCCTAAGAAAAAAATGCATAAGGTTATTCACCACAGTGAGGTTCATAACAGAGAAAAATTAGAAATACCCTAAATGTTTGGTAATAAGAAACTGGAATAAATTACAGAACATGCACACAATGATATAATATGTCGTCATTTAAGCAAAATGTAATAGATGATATTTATTGACATGAAAAATATTCACATCCTTTTAAGTGACCAGGTTAAATTATATGATGGTATAATAATATAGCTTACATTTATTGATAGCTCTTATGAGCTAGTATATTACTCAAATTTAAATAATTTGTAATAATAATTTGTAATAATAATGTAATTTGTAATAATAATAATGATATAAATCATTATCTCATTTATCTCAATTAATCCTGATATACCCTTAATGAATTGAATACTGTTATCAACCCTACTTTACAGATTTGGGAACTAAGGTTTAGAAGAATTAAGTAACTACACCTGCTAAGAGATGAGATGAGATTTGCATATAGCATTTCTAGCTCCAAAATCAGAGCTTTATTAAAAACAAAACAAAAGCCCAAAACAAGATAGCAAATATGGACTGAAAAGATTCTTGAAAGAATGCACATGTTTTAATAGTGTAGGTTTTTTTTTTTTTTCCTGAGTGGTTGAATTCGAGTGATTTTTTTTCAGGTATATTTTCTTCTTTTTCACTCATTAACATGTATTATTTATAAAATAAACCCCCCAAAAATTGTAGAAGTGAATCTCAGAACTCAATGTGAGAACTGAAGACATCTGGAAAACTAAAAAAGATGGACTGCATTTGTACATAAAATCTATGCTAAGCAATGAAATTTTAAATGTTTTAATTATCCCCTTTAAACACTGAATACAGAACGATGACCTATTACCGGAACATCCTAGGGTTTCAGAAGTAGCTTCCCCACTTTAATATGCTCTCCCTAGTCATCGTCCATGTGTGGTTTTGGGTTGTGCTGGGGGGTGGGGGGGCCCACATTATTTGTTTCCCAGAAACTTTTTTTTGAGAGTGGCCCTAGCAGCAGTCATGGCACACAGAAGAGTGCTGGACTTCCCTGCCCTGCCCACCCCTGATCTGAGAGTGCTCGGCCCACTGCCCTAACACCCACAGATCCTGAAAGCTTCAGCCTGTTAACCCCAGCTCAAGGTCAGAGCTCTCCCAAACCCAGCCCCAGTGTCAGATACTCTCTGGGGCGGCCTCAAGCTAACCCTGTTTTCTGGTCTCATTGAGGCTTTGCACCCTGGTTCTCAATGATCCAATAAAAACAAGTCCCAAAAGAGGCTCGCATTGGGCTCAGTACCCCAGAGTTTCTTTTGATCAGTGGGCTCAATCTTGCCCTTGAAGTTTTCTTAGATGTTGAAGACCTGACCTCCCTGTTGAACCTCCTTGCTGCACTGTCTGGACTCGCTCGTTTGTCAGTTTTGTGGTCTTCCCTTCATCACCTACTGCATCTCAGCAGAAGTGTCTGATCTTCAGGTCCTGTTATCAGGGTAAATCTGCTTATAACAACCTCTCCACCCCCCATCATCCCAGCTTCAAATAATTCCTCTTTCATTTACACTCAGATATCACTTAGTTTGACAATCGAACATGCTGTTTATTGGAAGCCTAAGTTTTTATATCTCTTCTAATTTACTTCCTTTATGACAAGCTCTTATAGTTCTTTGTATCTCAAATCATACTTTGTGGGATGCCTTACACACAGTAGGTACACAACAAATGCTTCTATGACAAATGAAGCTCTCATTGCCTTTTACTTAATAAGGTTACAAAAACTAATGAGCACAAATAAAATAAATGTGGTACGTTCTACCCAAAATGCATTTTGATAACTGTTGCTTGAAAAATTAGTACATTGTGTGTTTTTAAATGAAGATGATTTATTGCTATTGTCTAACATGTAAAGAAAGACAAAAAAATTGTTTGCAGGATCATTGGCTTGAGCACATCAATGGCACTGTTGGACAATTCTTGCTGAGTGTTAAGATGATTTATGTAACAGACCAAAGCTTTCCACAGTAATACATTATAGTTTCAAGCTATCAACCTTGTTCATGCAGAAACAAAAGAATCTGAAAAATACCTATTTCTGAAGGTCTTCTCAAAAGAAATTGGAGATAATGTTGATGCTATTTAAACTCTTTCTAGGGAAATCACCATTACATTCAAGATCAACTTCTGAAAACATACAGAGGAAGTTTATTTTTCTAATGAACCCAATTTACTTTGCTTTTCATTCAGTTATTTAAATTATGCAACAAGAATTTTCAATAATACAAGATGAAACATGTTTAAACATGGGCATTTTTCTATCCTGAACTTTCAGAAATTATGTTATAGATTAAAAATTAAGGCATTTCACATAAATTTGATGGCAGTGCTATTTATTTATCTTTCAGATAAAGATCTATATGAGAACCATATTTCACAGTGTTATAACCATAGCCATATTTTTAGTGTGTGCATGATTGCATGAAGCCATCACATAATTTAAAGATATGTACAAGATGATAGCTTTTGAATTTTTCGGAGTTATGGGACCTCTTGTCACCAAAGATTGAATACTCTGTATAATGATTGCAATATGTGGACAAAACCCCACAAATACAAGGCCCTTCTGGTGGAGAAACTAGAGTTTTAGAAGAGAAGAAAAGACAAAGTCCAGTAGAGATTTCCCATTATTTGGTCCCAGTCAGCATATATTAACACTCTATCTAAACAGTACAAAAACATAAATTCTCTGTAGTCAAAAGAAAAATCAGCCTAATTAACATCCCACCTCCAGATGTAATAATGTAGAATAAGAATAAAAAATAAGAACAGGCTGTAGTGAAAGGAAGTGTGGATTGCAGAAGGAGAAAATAATGTAAACAGGATACCCAGGCCATGGAATATGTAAAGCAAAATGATGAAAAAGAAATGTGAGCATGTCACTAAACAGGCAGGGGAATGAGATCGTCCAGAAATCAGATGAGACGTTTTCCTTCCTTTGTCACTGAATTGGGGATGCTGGGGGTGGTTGGACGTGGGGAAGGACAATGGCTTTAGTCAAGAGGCTAGAAAGGTTCCCAAAAGATCAAATCAAAACAGATCGGAAGGATCTTCTGTTACTTTCCTAACCCAACTCTTGATTCTTGTCCCCAAAACAAACCATCTGATCAGCAATTTGACAGCAGTCTCCCAGGGAATATAGTTTCCCTTTGGACACAAGACAGTATGTTAGCAAGTATAGCTTTTGTTGCAAACTTAGACACTGAAATTCTGCTTCACACATTCATTAGCCTTTTACCGGGGTCAGTAGGATGGAACTGTCAGGAACTGATCAGCCTGGGTGCCGGCCTGCAGTAGAGCTCTCTGAAGAATCAGAGCTGTGGCCCTCTGCACATGAGGTCCTTATTGCCTGAGCTCTCCAGCATCTTCGCCTATTCACCATTTCCCACTATCTTTTTATTCTTTAATTTCAAAACTGCAATTTAATCCCATTAAAATAAAAACAAATGCTATTTATGGGGAGCAATTAAATGAATACATTATGTATGAATAGGGCTACACTTTGCTTCAATATGAGGTCTGATCAATGGCAAATATACTGAAATTCCTTTATTACGATGTCTAAATCCTCTCCTATTTGGTCTATAGTTGTTTTCTCAGACATGACCCAATCCATGGCATATATAAACACATTTAACAATAACCATAGCTATGCCAAAGCTGCCATTTATCAAGAACTTTCTATGTGGCAGACATATATTATTAGGCTTTTTACCTATCTTATGTTTTTGTTTTCATGCTCATAAGAACCCCATAAAGCAGGTTTTGAAACTGAGGCTCAAAGGAGAAACCTGTCCCAGAACCCACACTGATAAATGCTTCAGAGAGCCTGCAGCAGCCCTGTCTGCTGGACTCCAGAGCCTCCAGTCTTTCCAGCATGTTCCGTGGCCTTCTTATCAGTCACTGAGGAAGCATAATAAGTACTCTCAACCAGTCCAAGATCTGTCGCCTCATCGGAGAAAGATGTAGCACTTTGTAAGCTAAATATGCAAATGCCAGTGGTAAGGTTTCAAGAAAATGGCTTGAAATAGTCACTGGATCTATTATTTAGAACCATAAAAATAGTCTCTTGAGGATGATAATTTTGAAATTACTACTTTAATGCTTCCAACAGTCCCCTTATGGCCTCTGAGAAGTTCATATATAGTCCAGCGTTAGCCAAGCCTCGTGAAAGCACAGCCCATTCTACCCACGTATCATGACTCTTGGCTTCTGCTCCCCGGACACACAGGGACTCACAGAGCCTCCTACTCTAGGATAGAGCCGTATCCCAGCACCAGCAACAGAAGGAGAGTCTCCTGTGTCTAGGACCAGTGAGTAACTTAGGATCAGGGAGAATCTGGTTGAGTAACAGTAATATAATTCTGAGGTCTTTGACTCATTTAGATCATGCAGACTAGCTATGGTTTAGAGCAAATCACTTTGCATGCTGCTTTGTTTCCAGTTTACCTTTCATTAACATGGTGAAGATCCAAGATAAATTAAATATATTGTCTTGAATTTCATATCGTTAACCCTGAGTACTTTCTCTTCATTTGTGTAGATGGTCACCTTGACTTTTATCATTTCTTGGGGAAGAGGCAGCTGCTGAGAAGATTCTGATCTCTAGATTGGGAGGGGTAAGAGGCACTAGAAAGGCTGATAAGGAAGGCGATGCCACCTTGAAAGGCCATAGGGGCTCTTCTCCAGCGTTGTAGCCTGGAACCTAGCCTCCCAGACCTCACACGCCATGGATTGACTCCGTGGTGGTCTCTCACTGAGGCTAAAAAAAGTAGCCCAGTGTCTCATCGGGATATGCAAGGTCTTAGGAAGGATCAAATGATCTTTGGTCTCAATAGAATTGGAGAATGAAAGTTTTTTTTAATACCTGGCCTCACTGAGACTTGAAGGAGGAAAATAAGCCCGAATCAGAAAAGGACCCTGAATCAGGAGAAAGTGCAAGGAATGATTTTCACTGAAGCTTCTCTGACTACTCAGTCCCTGGTCTCATCACCAATGTCCCTGTTTCTGTGCTCAGAGCACCCTCTCATGCGCTCTCTGTCCACTTGTCTAGTGAGGCCCTTGCTGGTAGCCATCCCCAAGGGATCCTGCTGCGGAACCAAGGCTTCCACCAGGTCCTTAGCTAGCTGCAGTAGGGATTAGGTTCCAACAACTTCTGAGAGCCAGGGGGCCCCAAACTCGCCCTTAGGAATCCTCTGGGACTTCTGTGTTACCATGGGATGGTGAGTGCAAACCACTTCAGGGGGACAGATCAACAGCCAGAGAGGGACACTAAACTACCCTACCCCAGCCTTTCTCAGGCTGCTTAAGCCTTTACATCTTTAACAGGATACAGTACTTTTGGCTTCCCAACATGCTGAGCAATCAGCATTCCATACCATGCTGTCATCTAGCCAGTGCATTCTTGGGAATACAGGATATTTATTCAAGCCCATGGCATAACAGTGGTATAGTCATAAACTTCACGCCTTTTAAGAGTCATCTTCACATTCATTTCTTCTTGTATGCATTCATTCAGTGATCATTTGTTAATTCATTCAACAAACATTGAACACTGATTGTAACCAGGCAGCTTCATGGGGAATGAGGGAAAATACTGAATCATATGCGATTGTTACATCACCCCCTAAACTGCAAATTGCCTCTTAATATATAACTTACTGTGGTTAAGTCAAACTTATTAGGTTTTAAGAAATCAAAATAAAGATGTCATGCCATGGAAGTCAATGTTGAAGAATTAGCTAATTCATTTCCAAACTTAAAAAATAATTAGTAATTAGTCTGGCATTGAAGTTTTTGTGAGTTCTGTGACATTTTGACATTTATACAATTACTGTTCTACTTTTATATGGCATCGATTACATTGTAATAGGCTCCTGGCAAATAACCATCTCATGACTTCTAATGTGAAGAATAGAAACTACTAAGTAACCTTTTGTTGTTAAAATTCTTGATCCACATAACTACCCATTACCAGTTAAGTTGTGGAATCTGTGGTTTTGGTATGTAAGTGCACGGATTAAATAACATTAATGTGTAATTACATGAAAATAAACCATGTAGCTTAGTTAAATTGCAGTACAATTGTTATCACTGGACGTAAAGTGATACCAATTAAACCTTCCTTTAAAACACCACAAATTAAGATTTAACTACTGGAGAAATTCTAGAATGTAAATTTATAGTACACCATAGGTAGACTATCCCTGGGTATTTCAGAGATTTAATGTCATTTATAAAGTTAAAAACATCTTTTTCCTTTATGGCTGGCATTAATTGTATCTTATTCAGGAAGGTTTCAAACAGATGTCAATTAACTTCTTAAAAGATAGGTATCAACAAGTTCAGCCTTTGAAATGTTGTCAGAAAGACAAATTATGAATACTTGTGCTCTTCTAGAGTAAATATTTGATTTTAATGGGATAGGCATTGGGATGGAATTTGGGAATAGGAAAAACCGTATACTAATGCTAATACTAATTCTTAAATTGTGAAATTTTATTGATCAAAAACAGTTGAGTATTGGCAACTTTGTATCATTCAGCTTAATAAAATAATAGCAATTAAACTAGTTATGGAAGTGTTAGAACTAAAAACGCCTTCCTCCTCCATATATCCGTCCCTCAGACGTACTGAGTTGATTGCTTACCAGCTAAGTGAATGTTATTTAACTTCAAACTCTCAATTTTCTGTTCAGGAAAACAGGGTAATAATAGCTACACAAAGAATTATTGAAGACAAAGGGCTAAATGAAGACAGCATAGTCAAAGGACTCAATACAGTGCTTTCTACGAAGCCAGCATTAATAAGTGTGCTTCCTCTCCCTCCCACCCCCCACCATTTTGTGTCTTTTGTGCTTCTTATGTGAATACTTGTACCAGGGGCTGATGGTTTAGGTCTACAGATTAAAGGTCTAAATTATATTAGGCAAATGAGAATTTAATCAAACTTGCTTGTTTTGACACAGGGCACTAGTATATTTTTCAGACAAGAGGTAGATACTGTAAACAGGAAATTTTGATAACTTACGATTGAACTTTTAGTGCTGGTGATTTTTTCTTTTAACAGAACTTTAGATACTTAAGAAAAATTATCTGCAGAGATGAATTAAATCTTCCCTTCATACGCCCCCAGTCTGTAACCCACACGTGCCTCTACGGGACCACGTCTCAATGCCAGATGTTCCAAGTAGCTCTTCATTTAAGCGTGTCTCCTGACAAAACCTAAACAAATATATCAAAACTTGTACAACATTTAGCAAGTGCAACTTGAAGGTTTTCTTTCTGTTAGACAAATAGATGTCATCTGGAAAAAAATAACCCCAGGCACTTGGAAGCAGGAGCATGAAGCTGATTGGCTGAACACTCCCCTACACTCCTTTCTTTGGCTCCTACCCTCAGTCTGCTCATTTCCAATCTCGCACACTCCAGCAGGCATGCTGCTGCCAGACAAGCGGGTCCTCGCTACCCCTGTGCTCAGACACTAGGAAGACTCGCGTACTTTGAAAGATAGGCTTGCGAGAGTTATCTGGACCCGCTCTGTTTCCTTCGTACTATGGTACCTGCTCTCTAAAGACTGCTAAGTATTGCTGTGTTTTGATATGAATTGGTAACAGTATTTTATTATTCAGTTCCTCCTTATATGTTCCATGTTTACCACATTCTATTTGTAAGCAGGAGTGTCCTCACATACTCTTGTCTTCCTTCTTTGCTCCCTCCCTTCCTGTTTTATCTAAAAGCTACTTTCTAAAAGAAAAAGCCCCATGTATGTTGTTATTTATTTTACTGATTGACTTTTATTCCTAAATTAGTATTATAATGATATTTGTGTAATTTTGTCTTTCAAAATTGGCCGAACCGCATTTAAATGATTACAAAATTATTTACTGCCTTCTAGGGGTAGATCAAATAAATGTGAATAGTCAGAAATCAAGAAAGCCATCTTCATTTTTATTTTGATGGCATAATCTTCATGATAAAAATAGCTTTTAATGGCATTATCTTCATATATGACACTTTCTCTGAAGTCACACTTATGCAACATGGTTAAGCTACTGCTTTACCAACTTTTTTTGTCAGTTGTGAGCATGTAGCTCTTCAAAACCCAGAAGCAATTGCCTTAGAACTTCTGGAATTCATTTTATTATATCTCATGATCTGAGCAGTAGGGAGCCCTACGAAACATGTTTGATCAAATATTAATTTTATAAATTGCCTTTCCTTCCCCACAATTCCCATGAAAAAAGGTATTCAGCCAGATTACAACTCTGGAGCATTTTAATGGGACCTTTGAAATCTGTTTGATTTCAGCTTCTTGGAACAATAAAACTGCTTAATGGTGGCACTCTTTATACAAGAAGTGGCTATGCCTTCGAGGCGATTTTCTTCCATGCATGATAGAGAAATTGCAGCAGGATAATCTGAGTGTTTGCAGTGTCTTTGCCAAATCCTTAATGATGCTTGTAATAATATCTGAAAGGGTCATGTGTGTTTGTTCACCATGATGAAAAGAAGGGGATGATAATTTGCATCAATATCACCATTGTCTTTTCAGTCCTACCCTGGTCCAAGCCTGGAAAGCGAAGACTTTAACATTCCACCCATCACTCCTCCTTCCCTCCCCGACCACTCGCTGGTGCACCTGAATGAGGTCGAACCTGGTTACCACTCTCTGTGTCACCCAATGAACCATAATGGCCTGCTACCGTTTCATCCACAAAACATGGACCTACCTGAAATCACCGTCTCCAATATGCTGGGACAGGACGGAGCGCTGCTTCCCAACTCCATTTCTGTGGTAAGGGTCTGCTGACTGATTGGTGGTGGGGGAGCAGGGGACACAGCGAGGACAAGGTCGAAATTAACGTGAGAATCTTTCAATCATCGTAACGTGGCTTTCTGAAACTAGAATCGTTTTTAGCTATGAAATCCTAAATCCATAAATCCTGTAAAATCCTAAAGCAATTTTCCATTTTCCATTTAAGTCAAGGCAAAATCAATTAATTACATGTTTGATCACTCATATTTATAACTCAAAGTCCTAAATACTATTTTGACACTGAATGTGTGGTCATATGGTCAAAATGTCTTGTTAACTTTTAGATAAAAAGTTATCATAAAGGTGCCACATCTCATCTAGTGCAGGATTCTTCACCACAAGCAAGATCCCCACTTCTTCTAGGAACTGCTGTGGAAGTTGGTTGCTGCCCTATTTTCTGCTCTCAAATTCTACCAATTTATATAATAGGAAAGCAAGAAAACAATTTTCATCTTTATTTGGAAGGTATAATTTGGGTGATCAAAATTTATCTCTACTGAAGTGTTTCTGTCTCTTGGACTTTGTTCGTCACTTTGAATCTTCTGATGTTCTACACTTCTCGAATTTAGTGAGACTATGTATCACCCAGAAGACTAGCAAAAACTGAATGCCCAGCCCCTACCCAGGAAGTCCAAGAGTCTGTATTTTTAACGAGTATCCCATGCTTGAGAAATACTGACATCATAAAATCTTTCTGTCTGATTTTTATGTCATCTAAAACCTTAATAATTTCTCTGTCTATATCTCAAGGAGTAGAGAATATCGTCAGTAGTATATGGCCAAGGGCAGAGCTTTCTACCATGTAATGAAACTCTCTCTCAGGTTAACAGTGACTTCTAATGAGCGTTCTTTGGTTTGCGTTGTTCAATCACTTAACAGTCCAACCATCTCTGTTGTCATTTTTATAAGCCACTGAACAGTTCTGTCATGTTCACAATGAACAAATCGATTAACTTGCTCATCTTACGTTGTTTCTGATAGGAAAGCGTTTCATGTTATCACTTACCTAAATCATTTGGTGATGTATCTCTAACTTGAATGACTTCACAAGAAGGTTTTTCTGTTAATCATGAACAGAAAGGGGGGCAAAAGGAGAGTGGAAAGAGATCCCATAGTAGTTTTGGGGGAAAGAAGCCCTGAGCCTAATGTCACAGGCCATGGTAGGGTATAGAATTCTCCTCAGAACCGGCAGCTAGCTGGGTGGACAAGAGGGGAGGACTTGTTCCCAGCACCAGCAGGAGCAAAAAACTCGACACCGTTGTCCCGGTTTTTAGATGATTCTCCACCTGTATAGATTTATGCTAAGAGTATTAACCGTGGCTTCATAAAATGGAAGATGGATTTTTTAGAAAACATGCTAAGTGTGTAACTCTGATGAATGTTGTACTTCAAAGTAGTGACCTTGAAAAATCACGTGCCTATTCCTCTTTGGGGCTAAGCCTTCAGACCCAGCTCATGAGCCAATAAGGTGTCCATGTCATGCTTTATAGACTTCCCTGTTCACTGAGAAGGAGAGGAAGGACGAACACAGCACATAAAATACCAGTTTTGTCCCCTATGCTTCTTCCTCATGTGCTAATGAAGTTGGGCCACAGGAGGATAATGAGATACTCAGTTATATAGTTTTAGTCTCAAAACCCTTTTTCTTTTATATAGTTTGCCTTCTTAGCATTCCAGGACCCTCCCAGTTCGCCATTCACTCTTTAAGAGGTGCTTGTGCAACCTCAGCATACATGCACCTGGAATTTTCCCAGTTCTGCTGCCCTTGCCAAGTCACTCCACCCTCAGATGATGTGCTCGGGACTGGATCTAGTCGCAGCTGTGTGGCACCACCTTCTAGGCCCTTCCTCTACTACGCTTCCCCCCTTCCTTGTCAGGAGCCTCTGCCCATCCTAATTCTTTATGCTCCTTTCCGCCCAACCCACTGTCAGAAACCGGACTTCGGTATTTTCCCATCAACATGGTATTTCCCTTGGAACTTTTCACACTTTACAAGGCAGAGGGTCCCTGTTCAGCCTAAACTAAGCGAGTGAAGCTCTAATTTCCATTCCAGTTCTTGGCACAATGAGTCTATTTGGGTTTTTCATAGGATGGTGAGACTTCCCAGTACCTCCAAACCGTATTCTGAGGTGGACGTCTAGTTTGCCTCTCACAGCACTGGTCCGAGCATTTTACGCTGTCGGTAAAAAGCTGCCCCAACATACTAAGTTCTGGCGAGACTTTGGATAGGCCTCAGCACTGTCCAGTAGAGCTTCCTGTGAGGATGGCTCTTCTGTTACGCATGCTGTCCAGTAGCAATAGTCATTGGCTATGGAACACTTTAAATGTGGCTAGCGTGACTGAAAGACTGATTTTCATTTTATTGTATTTTAATTACATTTAAGGTAGCAACATGTACCTAGTGGCTACTATCCTGGAGAGCATAGGTCCAGTTAATTATGTTGATTTAACATTAAATCTACAGGAAACCCATTTTTTAAGCCAGCGCGGTCTTGAAGAAAGTACATTTGGAGATGAAATTTGTTTTAAGAGTCCTTTTTCAAGGCTTGGGTCTCTGACTGGATTGCGAGAGCCAGAGTTTGATAATACTGCAAAGTTGCAATAGAAATTTAATAAAGTTGGAAAGGCCAACTTTACTGGAGTCTACTAATTCCTTTGAGAAACAAGGGGCATCTCCAATCTTATTTTGAGCTATCATGTGTTTAGAATGCCACTCCTCAGTGTGTACATTTTAAATGCCTTCTGTGCTCTAAATGTTCGAAAGGGCTCAAATGATTGATAAAATACGGTCAGTGTGCTTCAGGAGCTTGTAAACTACAGAAAAAACGTAACCAAGTATGAAACAGTTTGAGTGAAACATCAAGCAGTTAGAGACAGGAGAAGGGCTAAACACAATTTTACTGGCCGTGAACCCAGTAGGAATCCTGGTTGGAAGAGATTATAGTCATCTGGTTTGGGTAGTTTATAAAACTTAGTGGAAAAGGTAGGACGGCAGTCATGTCTTGAAAGATGGTTTCGATTTAGACAAACAGAAAGGAAAGAAAAGGCGTCTAGGAGAGAGAGCATTTGAAAAGCAGGCTGGATATTTTAAGTTAGGAGATTTGACAAAAGGTTTCAAAAATCACTAAGGACTGTGGGCTTGATATGATGGAGTCTAAGAAACCACTGGCTGTTTTCACTCAAAGCAAAAGCATTATGAAAGCAGTGTCATAGGAAAACCCTTCTGGCATCTCTCTGGAGGGATCGCAGTGGCAGGAAACTGGAGTTGTGTAGGGTCTGAGGAGCCCTCTGTTGCTGTAACTCAGGCAAGGAGTGTGAAGACACACAGGGTGGTGACAGTGAGAACAGAAATACGAGCTCTTAAGTTGTTTGCACATCATTCCCAAATCAATGAATCTGAAGATGAACAACCCTTCATACTGCCATATTTTATATTTAAAAAGGGCTAAGGATTATTTTCTTTGAAGTAACTTTAGGTCTATAAGATACTTTTTTCATGTGTCTTTATAAAAACTGACTAAAACTCTTTCCCAGCAACTTTGCTCGTGTATAACGTGATCACAAAATTTAACCAGATGATTGATTGGTTTATCAGTTGTTGACATATATATATATATATATTTTTTAATAAGTTTATTTATTTTTTATTTATTTATTACTTCTGGCTGCATTGGGTCTTCCTTGCTGCACACAGGCTTTCTCCAGTTGAGGCGAGCGGGGGCTACTCTTTGTTGCGGTGTGCGGGCTTCTCATTGCAGTGGCTTTTCTTGTTGCAGAGCACGGGCTCTAGGCGTGCGGGCTTCAGTAGTTGTGGTGCGTGGGCTCAGTAGTTGTGGCCCGCGGGCTCTAGAGCGCAGGCTCAGTAGTGGGGCGCATGGGCTTAGTTGCTCCGCGGCATGTGGGATCTTCCCGGACCAGGGCTCGAACCCGTGTCCCCTGCATTGACAGGCAGATTCTTAACCACTGAGCCACCAGGGAAGCCCCTATATTTATGACATATGTATGAAATGGAATAGTGCACAATTTAGGTTATCAGTGTTCATATAGATGAGGAAATAATGGCTACAGAATCAGGAAGTAAAAGCTTCCCACCTAGAAATTGCAGGGCTCTTTCTGATAACTCCTTTCAAGGTCACCTACAGTTTGGGAACAACCAATAAAAGCTGACACTTGCGGATTCTAAATAATGAACTTGCTGTAGATTTTAAAATCTTGTAAGTATGAGCCACCCTAGGTAGATTTATGTATAGGATCAACTGTCGTCAATTTTGTCTTCCAGAAGCTCTTCAGTGTTATTAAAGCTGAGACTTTTTCTGTTAGTAGGGTGCTCAGATCTTTGTGTTAGTATTTTCACATGATGGAATTTTAGAATCTGAATGGATCAAATAGGTGAAAATATTTTAATTCTCATTTAGATATTGTATATATTTTAGAGGTTATTGTAATGTTTAACATACATGCATTATTATATGTTATATATGTTGCTGTTTTGTATAATATATAATCTTTTCTGAAAATTTATTTTAAATTTAAATTTTCTTATATCTACCTGTTTCTTATCCCCACTGGCAACATAAGTGATACAGTTTTACTGGTTATAAGCATTACCAACAAATTTCTAATATATTAGATGTAAAAAATTTAGTCTGTAATTAGAAATCAATATCTGAGTGAGTATTATTATCCCAATATTACAAATGAAAAATGGAGATTCAGGGTACTTAAGAGACTTGCTCTGTGGCTCAACCAGTGAATACCCCAGCTTCCTTACCTGAAAAACAAGGATAAATTATCGTCCTTACCTCATGGAGTGAAATGAATATTTAAAAATTGCTTAGACCATTGGTTGGCACATAGGAAGTATTATTATATGTTTGCTAAAAAAAATGTAAAAAGCAAGACTGTATACGTATAACTCCTTTGCAGAAGTTAAAATGCATGAGAGAAGATTTTCCTAAAGAGTTATTTATACTTAAATCCTTAATCTTCTTCACATCTGTCCAAAAAAAGAAAAAAAGGCAATAAGCCTGCTAGTCACCAAAGAAGTCTTTACCTTCTACTGAGTGTTCTTACACATCATTTTGATTAAAACTGACATCTTTGGACCACAGCTACCGCAGTTCAAATCCTGGCACAGACCTAAACCAGCTGCATGACATTGAGCAACTTACATAACCTTTTTGTGCCTCAGTTTCCTTACCTATAAAATAGGTATAATAAGACACTTAATCCCATACTGTTGTAGCATTAACGTAGTTAATATCTGTAAAGTAGTGCCTGTCACACAGTAGGTGCTAGATATATTCAGTGGGAATCCCTTTTTGATAAAGAGGTCACCAGGGTAGAAAAATCTAGATTGCCTTCTGAAACTTGCCATAAACATATACAGGGGTGAAACATACACAGGGTGACAGTTTTTCCTTCCCAAATTTCCCACCACTTCCTTTTTGTACATTCTTCCCTGTGCCATTTTATGTGTCAGTAGTCAGTCAGGACTCCTGCAAAAAGTAAGGTTTCTGGCACTTGAAAAAAGATTCCATTGTCTTAAAGTCCATATTTTCCAAGACCAGGCTATAAAACAGTGTCGAATTTCTATTAGTATATACTGTTGAACAAGTGCCAACTAGTTCTGATTCTCTAGGTCCAAGTTAAACAGCCACTCACGACCCAATATGCAAGAGTTCCATTTCTCTCAAAATTCCTGAGTTATTTTGATAGTGGATAATTGACCGCCTGTGCTTTTCCAAGAGTGGAATCTGGTTAGAAGAGCACTGGAATGAGAGTCTGGAAGGCCAGGCCCTGCCTGGGATAAGTTTGTTAACCATGGACAATTCGCTGCACTCTGTCTGTAACCAGTGGGGTTGGACTAGATCAGGTGGAGCCAGGGGAAGCCAGGAATCAGCCAGAGCGCTGTTGCGCTGATTCATTTCACTCGTTCACGTTTCTTGTAAAAATTCCCTTGAACATAGGATTCTGCCCCCAAAGAAGACATAAAACCACAAAACTAGTTGATCTCTGAGGCCCTTTCCAGGGCTGGCATTTTCCTATGATTCATTCTCTATCGACCACACAACTATGATCCAGAGTCACGACTCTCTCAACTTGTCACTTTAGTTACTTAGTCATTTTTCCCACCATCACTTGGACAAGATTCTCAGTGTTTTACCTGTCCCCCCACCCCAAAACCTAATCGGTTATTAAGATATTTGAACCTGTTGGACAGAACATTTCTTTTGAGTGGAAAATATTATTCTGCCATTAAGAATAAAGTGATGTTGTTTTCATGTTGTTAAAAAGAAACTACAGAGCTATTTTGGGAGAAGGGTAAAATAAGAAAATGTTCATATTAAGTATTCATGGTTTAAGAACAATCTTTTGATTCGTACAAACTGAAATCAAGAGCCTCTCCTTTTTCTCTCCACCCTGGCACATTCACTGCTGGGTTTCACCATGGACTGGTAAAAGGCAAAATGCAACCTTGTATAAAGTCATCGAAGGCTCCTGCCTGGCCGATATATGTGGTGATCGCTTGTTCTTTGTGCAGGCAACAGAAGCTCTTTCATACAAAGAAAAACCGTGCAAAGTTTTAGAATGGCCTCACAGAAAGGATTCATTTAGAACCTGGGCTTTTTGTAGAGTGTGGTTCCTAATGACACAGTATAGAAAATTTACAATGAAAAATGCAACAAAGGAGATTTCAATTTCTTTGAATGCTTCAAATTTCCAGTTCTGGAGTTTAAAATGGAAAAAAATGCTAAAAGGCAATAAAATTGGGGGGTTTATTTCCCGAATGCCTTAGTTTTTCCAGGCAACAAAAGCAAGCATAATGTATATACTCAGATTTATTGTCATTTGAAGCTTTCAGTCATGGCACACCTTGCACTCAAAGGCCACTGTACAACTGTTTTGACAACCATCACTTCGGTAGGTACTGCGCAGGACACACGGAACTGAAGGAGGAATGTTTCTCTGGGTCTGTAGGGAGTGCTGTACATCAAGGAAGTCAGATGTATTAGAGCAGCATGAATTGCTAATATGTCGCCATGATGGAAAGGACCACTGGCATATTGAATAATGTAGCTTTCAAAGCCAGGCAGAAAATGTGATTACACACAATTTGATTGCTGTTTTTAAAATAAATATTTTCAAAATCTGGAGATATCTTATTTCATGTAATGCATAAATTATCTAACAGTGGACTAGAGCTAAGTATCTTTTGGGACACGAAGGAGCTGATGATGTCAGCCCCATTCAGATATGAAATGATAGAAGCATTAGCTTAAAATGGAATGGATGTCACCCTGGTTTGTTTCTTTCTTTAAAAAATAGGGAGAGAAAAGCAATAAAAAGAAATGATTTTGCCCACTTTGACAGAAGAAAAAAGACGAAGAATAATTATTTAGAATTATACCATAATTCATTAAATGTTTAGCAGTTATAGCCATTTTTTTCACAAATTATCCTTTTTTGAATATTGCAGCACATGAGAGCAATGTATTAAACCACTGTAATACTGTGAAAAAATGGGCTGTTTTTTGTTCTTTTTTTTTTTACCATATATAATAAAAGTGTGTGGTTTGGGTTTTTTTTTTAATGTCAGATTCCTAATAAGGCTAAAAATAAGCGTTGGTGGCGGTTAGTTGTTAAGCTCTACTTAAGCCCTTTCTTTGCTCAAAACAGACTACTTTGAATGTAGTGTTGATAAGTAGTTCAGTGGACTCAGTATGCTAATGGTTTGGGACTATCTTTTAGTGCTGTAATAAAATATTGTTTCAAACTAGAGCTCTCCTTAATAGTGTTCAGGAAAGGAGTCAATGTAAAAATAACACTTCTCCTTTCTTATGCCAAGTACGAAAACTCAAGATTCACGTTGTATGTAGGGCTTGCTGTACTTTTCCTTCACCCCTAGTGTTCATGTGGATCAGTGCCTCGCCCATGCGCGGAAGAAATCAGAAAGCTATAAGACCAGTTATATAATATACTGTAAGCAGACTCGGGGAGTTATTCAATCCAGTCTCTTAATTCCAGACAGAAGTAAACCTAAACCAGTTAGGATACGTGGTTTTCGATCTAAGAGCCAAGATTCCACAGCTTTCCTTGGTAGTCTGTTTGTGTTTAATTAACCTTGTAATGTTAAGTTAAATTGCAGTAAGAGATTTAGATTCCTTCCAGGAAGTTCCTTATTAAAGTTAAACTGAAGTATCTTACTGCACTTTCACTCTGCTGTGTCCGCTTCAGACATCTGAATGCCTGAAGAACAGTTGATTTCAAGTATTTTGACATTATTAAGTCAGTCCTGCAGTTGTGCTTTACCTGGCCCAAATAACCCCAATTCCTTTAACCTTTCCTCAGAGGTCATATTTTTCAACTTTTACATCAAATTAACTATTTGTTTTTTAATTTGTGATTTTAAGGAATGCCGACCACGATGGGAGGCAGAGCTCCAGACATTGCCTGAGGTTGCAGATTAATTTCTGAATTTTTCAAATACTTCTCTGTCCCCACGTGGACATTTTACGGTAGTCTCTTTAATAGCATCATCGATTGCTGACATATTTGATTTTTGAACCATCGATCACTCCCACAGCATGTGTCCCTTACTGTATTGGTATCTAGCCAGCAATTCCCCATCTTGTTTCTGTGTAACTCATTTCTCATCCTAAAGGCAAACATCTGGGAAGGACATCATGGTGTTACTCTTCAAGGCATCTTTTTTTTCTGGCTGGGTATCCATTATTTAAATAGCACTTGCAAACAAAGAGAGGGAAGAAAAATATAGCTATGCGCTACTAATTGTCCTTGGACAAATAGGTTCTAAGTAGGCCCATAAGCAAGACTCCCCAGGTCCTGGCAATGAAGTTTCGGTCACTAGCTGCACCCTCCAGTTGTTAATAAAATATTTCCTAGAGTGTTGAGGGGGAATTGGGGAAAAGCAACACAGAGCCTAGAGGAAAAAGAGGTGGGAGTGAGAAGAATAAACAGCAAGTGAGAAAGGAAGCCTGTTCAGGAGAGAAATCGTATACCTGAAGGCTCCGTGGGATGTGTGCTTCCTGCGTTGGGCCCTTCCGCCCGGCCCTTCCCCCGTCCAGGAGCGCTGTCTGCGTCTCCTCCTAGTTTCGGGTCCGAGGAGCGTTCCACCCTCACCCCTCTACCCTAAGTAAGAATGACAGCACCTCATGGGTCAAGCCTGGACTTAAGTCAGGCCCTGAGCTGAGCGAGGCACACGTGTCCTTCCGACTCTCGCCTTCCCTCCCTGGCCCCTAGCTTAGCACTCAGGACGTGCCCCACACCCCACCCCCGGCGGAGGGGAGAAGTTCTGCTGCCTCTCCCTCTGCCTGGCAAGCTCTTTGCAGAAAAGAGGACCTAGACACCCTGAGAGCTCACTTGGTTTCGCTGTCCAGACTTCCATGTGGACATCATTAATAACGGTATTATAAATAGTGCTCGGCTCATAGTAGGACTTCGATAACTATTTCTGATCCAATAAATGAACTCCTTTGTCCCCAGTGGAACCCTTAAAATTTTCCCCAGACAAGTACAGGATCATTATTGCTTTTTTTTTTTTTTTTTTTTTTGCTGACACTTCTAAGTTGTGTAGTCTTCTAAAATAATACAAATATTACAGCTTTTAAAAAAGTGTAATATCATGTGTTGTGGGGTCTAAATGCACCAAGACTGCTATAATACTTTCAATTTAGCTAAATGAATTTGAGCCCTAAACTTAAATCTATTTTGTAGTCTTAACACTTAATCAACTCACTACTAATCATTCCTAACCCATACCACTATTAAATTGATATATTTGATAACTAATTATAATGTATAGTTGATCTTTTTTAGATGAACAGTTTCATTTTCTGAGTAGAGCTATTTTTATGGAGAAAAATTATCAGCAAAATTACAAGACATCTAAAGGAACAAATTTCTGCCTAGTCCCCCAAAATCTTGGGGGCAGAAGGAACAATGTGGAGAATTAATGTTTGTTAAAGATTGGCTCATATGACCAGTGTTGATTTTTTTCTTTAATCACAAAATGATTCAATCTTTGTCTTGCTGTTTGCTTGATTTGGGCGAGTAGATTATTAACATTAAAGTGGTGCATTATAAATCCATTTAGTCATGGAATCATAGGAGAATTAGTCTAAAATGCTTTTCAGGAGAACAATGAACCAGTCTCACTCCAAGACACCACTTCCTTCATTATTCATTAACTGTTCTTATCTAGAGCATATGGGAACATTTTAAGAGCAGGTTTTGTTTTTTTTTTCCATTTCAGTTTTTTCCAGTTTGAAAGTTCTGAGTTCTCTTATGTGGACAAATAGTACCTACAGGAACATAATATTTGTCGTTTTAGATTAGTCATTCATATACATTTCTCTGCCAGAAGCAACACACACTCCATTGGAGAAAAGGTATGACGTGCTGCAGAGTCTTTAACCATTTGGGGCAGTCGTTAAAATATTCGATTCATCTTTCCTTTTCTCGATCATTTACAATATCACAAATGCCATAGTAATCCAGAGAACAGGTCTTTTTTTTTTCCTCCACCTAATAAATATATTTAACATTTTGATAGATATACAATAACAAAATTGATATGTTGAGCTTCTCTGAATTTAAGGGAGTATACAAATTCCCCAGGGAAATCTAAGTACTATTTGACAGAAGGAGGATTCAACTCCTTTTTATAATTCAGGATAGGCAAAAAACTTTCTCAAGATTTGTTACATTTGAAAAGTATTATTAACATTTAAGGGATTTGGGGGTTTTTTAATCAAAATCTGTATTGTCTTTAATAAAATATTATTCAAGCCCCAAAACATATTACACTATTAACATTTTTCATATTTTTATATGCAATGCATAGTTAATCACATTTTCTGCTAACCAGCAGACGTAAATAATGGCTTACCAAATCGAGATAGGACCAATCCTTCATACATTATGAAACTTGAAAATGATCTGGATGAAAAATAAAGTCCCTCTTTAATTAAGATGATAGATTCATAAAGGCTATTGCTAAAACCATTATATTATTAAGACTATCAAAAGACTAATAAAGCTATTAGCATTTTAAAGCATTTTCTTTAACATGCTTTAAAGAAAATGCTTTAAAATGTGTGGTACACATATCTTACAGTGCTTGAACAATTACCAGGATGAGCAGACGAGTCAGGCTCAACCATGTAACTATATTCAGATAGAATAAAAGTAAGCTGTTCGCATCTATATATGTATCTCTGTCTCTCCTTCTACATAAGTATATGCAGTTTCACATTTAGGTATTGATTGTGTGTGTGTGTTGGGGATTCTTATCCCATCATGAGAGTACCAGTGGCTGGCAATGGCCATTCCCCGCACCGGGAAGATGCAGGTTGGGACCTTTGGTCAACAGCTACTGTGTTACCTGGGGTGTTTTCTTGTTTCTGCGGCTGTTCTTGCTTTCCCCAAAGCAGCCTCATTTCTGATTATGGCAGCCCACGGGGCTGTTTCCCAGCAAACAGCAGACACTGCCTTCCTTGCAGGGGTGCTTCTAGCTGGCTTTTCACCCTAATCTTCACATGTTTTTGGAGTGTCTTCATTGTGCCTCCAATCCACTAGGTGTCACGTGCAGTGTTAGAATCCAGGAGCTGCCAGTTAACTTGGAAAGGTGAGGGTTACGTATATGAAACCTGGAAGATGTGAGACTCTGTAAGTTCAAGTTCCCAGATGCGGTCCACTCCTTAAGTTGTCCAGGGAGTGCCAGTCACCTGCAGAAACCAACCAGTGGCCTCCGGGTCTGGAGAAGCGGTGTGGGTGCTGGGCACGCCCGCTGGTTCAGGGGACGAGGCAGCCCAGACCTGGCCCCTGCCTGGCCGCTCACTGGCTGCCTGTGGTTGTGCGCGAGTGAGTTCGTGTGCCTCGTTGTCCTGGGTTGTGAGGCTTCAGTGGGTCCAGGCATCTGAAGCCCTCAAGCAGCACCTGGCAGACAGTGTGCCTCATGTCAGCTGTTTGCTATCCCCCCGCTCAGAAGCCCCCACAGCTGCTTGTCTGGGTTTTCCTCATGCTGTCTGTCGTTCCTCTTCTAGTTACTAGTGTCCTTCCTGCCTGGTTCATTCCGAGAACTACTGTGCTGATGTTCACTGGACACCTGCTCTTGCCAGGTCCTGGGCAAAGTGTTTTACACAGTTTCCTCCTTAATCCCCACAGTCACACTAGGAGAGGGAGGTGTGATCCTTACCTTGCCCAGGAGGGACTGTGGACAGAGGCAGGTTACACAGGTGGCAGCCTGTAGGTGGTGAAGCAGGCAGGCCGAGGTCTTTGTCACTCTGCCTTCCTGGTGAGGCAGGGGCTGTGCCTCTCACAGGGCGAGGGCTTGATGACTCTGCACTGAAAGGCTTAATGGGGCCTCCGGTTCTCTCCGTCCCCCCGTGGAGGTTTCTGATGGACTTGACGCCGTCACCGCTCACACCAGCTGTGCCAGCCAGACGACATTCCCAATTCTGCCCTCTTTTTTTCTAACAATATAAGCTCACTTCATGTTTACCTTGCTGAAATAATATAATCAGAGAGTGAGCAGAGGAAAAGAGAGATCTTATAGTCCAATGAAAAAAGGGTGGGCTTGGAATTCTAGCTGGTAACTTTGACAAATCACTGGATCTCTTTGACTCTCGGTTTCCTTCTCTGTAACAGGAAAAAAATGGTATGACAACAGTATTTACAGCACCATGTGGTTTGGGGGATTAAGTGAGATACAAGATTAATATCTCTAGTACCTAACAGTTTAAGTACATTTTCTAGTCATCATGTTGAATAAATTAGCATTCCAGCTAATGAAAAATATTAGCTCTTTGCCAAAAATCCAGAAATTTATATTCTTAAGTCCTCCGTGAGGAAGGCGGTGTTAACGCCTCAAGGGGCAGCAGGCTATGCTAACAGACATGTTCTTGTGAGCTCTGCGCTGTGACCAGTAGTTGGGCTGTCTGCCATGTGCCAGGAACCCACCATCAGCCAGCTTCAAGATGTTCTTTCCTCTCCATCGTTAAGATACAAAATTTACTTTTAAAAGTACAAAGATGTTTAAATTATTTTATAAATAAAAGAAGTAAAAATTCTGGGCAGCTTGCCAAGGACAGCAGATCTGAAATTAGCTAGAAGTGTTTCCTTCTCTTTATTAAACTCCTGCTACTTTTTCTGATATGTTCATATTGATTTGTCTCTTCATAAAAATTTGAATATTCTGTATGACAGGGAATTGATAAAAGCCAAAGAAATAGTGAATTGTGTATAAACTTCAACCAGGTTTTCTTCATTCCTGTCCAATAATGCTAAATTAATGTGGCCAGGGTCACAAAAGCATCCTGACAGGCCAAGTCCCAAAGGAGCAGTGTGCTCAGATGCCCCCCACGAGCTGAGGGCCCTCCCCGTCAACCCCAGAGTGCGAATGAGGACGCTCAATCCATGAAGGGCAGTGGGGTCAGAATGCGGGCTTCAGAGCTCTCCACGTCAGCAGCCTCCTGCTTCTCACCCAGCCTGTGGAACATCCCAGCTCCTGCGAGCAGTGCTCTGGAGATGCCCTCGTGGGGCAAGAGACTGGCTGGCAACTTACTCTGCCTGCAGACGCCACACGTAGTTATCTCGGACGAGGGGCTGGAAGGTTGAACATGTCGGCACTTAGTGAGATCTCCACAGTGATTCACGATCCGAGTGAGCCCAGGCACTCAACTGCCTCCACGGGGTTCCCCAAGCAGGATCTGGTCTAGGGTGGATCTACCAGGGCAGTTATTTAGACTAAGTACTTTTATGCATCATACAACCAGTGTCCACAGCAGTGGGGAAGGGACACACCACCCTTGCCTATTTGGAATAGTCCATGCGCAGTAAAGTGGCACCTCAGTGGCAGAGAGCATAAGCTATGGAAGAACAGTCCCTTAAATGTGGTATAACAAAGAGCTACTTCTTAGAGCACAAGGTAATTTAAAAGATACAGTTAGAATGCTAGCACATTCCATTGGTACAATGGAAAGAGTACTGAAATCAGGGATGTCTGAGGGCAGAGAATCCCAAACATGACCTCATTAAGTTCAAAGTTCCATTTTCATGCAGTAATTCAGAAGATAGGCCTGGGCTTCCCTGGTGGCGCAGCGGTTGAGAGTCCGCCTGCCGATGCAGGGGACACGGGTTCGTGTCCTGGTACGGGAGGATCCCACGTGCCGCGGAGCGGTTGGGCCCGTGAGCCATGGCCGCTGAGCCTGCGCGTCCAGAGCCCGTGCTCCGCAACGGGAGAGGCCACAACAGTGAGAGGCCCGCGTACCGCAAAAAATAAATAAATAAATAAATAAATAAATAAAAGAAGAAGAAGATAGACCCTTCCTACCTGCAGGACCTGGCACAGGGGACTTCAGCTGGTTCCCCATTTGTGAAATGCAGATAGCAACAGAGTGTGTTTCTCTTGTTGTGAAGATTAAATGACATAGTACAAGTAAGGCAATCATCATAGGTTCTCACACAGTAAATTCTAAACAGGTGATAAACATCTGTTTCTTTTGAATGTACCTTAATATTGGGATTTCCTTAATTCTCATGTGAGGTTTTATTAAGACAATTAAATGTTATACTATATGTTACTGATATGATTTGCAAAGTAATGCTTTCTTATTCATATTTAAAATTTTAGCTTTTTTAAATTAAAAAGATAATAGATTCTATAGCCAATATTTTATAATAACTATAAATGGAATATAACCATTAAAATTGTGAATCACTGTACTGTACACCTGTAACTTATTTAATATTGTACCTCAACTATACTTCAAGAAAAGACAAAAAAAAGAAAGAAAAAATAATAGATTCTGAGGCTGTAAAGCATGGTTACTTTGAAGAGTTGGAGGTAATCTTCTCATGTGACTTGCCATCGAAAGCTTTGGTGTTAAGGGTGAAACGGCCGCGGGACATGGGCTGTGGCTGTGGCTGTGGACGGGGCACCTCCACATGTGGAATCTGCAGGGTTCTTCTTGCCAGTAAAGCGCTGTACAGAAAGGAAGGGGAGGAACTCAGCTGTCCTCACATGTTCTCGCGCCATTCTCTAGTGACCCTGTGATACGAAATGAAACACTGAAACTATTCCAAAAAACACAGGCAAAGTAAACAGAAAAGAAATGACTACAGTATACAGCTTCCTGCAGAGGCCAGAAAAGATGAAATTAGGAATTAAATCTCCCTGGGCAATCTATCAAAATACTGAGAAAAATATATTACTGATGAGAAAATATCAAACATCTACTGGGAGACAAATGCACGTAACTCTGAATCGTGGATCACAAAAGGGTTTCCTCAGGCCCCTGGATGACAACTTTATGATGCACAAAATCATGGGTTCTTCTTATTACAGTTGATTGGGTAAGCACCTGCATGAGTGCAGGGCTGCATTCTACCCAGGATAGAAGAATCTTGCCCAAGGCGCTCTTGGTCCAAGTTGTGAAGAAGACGGCCACTCAGGCATAAAATGCAGGAGATGAGAAAGTGATTAGGGTTATGTCCACGAGAGGGCAAACAAATGTTCTGACAAGGAATAAACCTGGTTATAGGTCCTTTGCCTTGAGAATATTTGATCAAATGTTTATGACAGTAATCCTGTTGACAGTATCAGGGAGTTTCATTTCAAACCCTTCCTATTGCTGCTTAATTTAAAAATAGAGGTGAGAACGACTCTAACACATACCGTACAATCTGGAAATCCCTTCTTCCATCTTTGCAACTTCATATGTCAATGGAAAATCACAGAATTACAATACCAAAAACGCACGTTTACCTAAAATAGCAAGATGCTTGAGGCCCGAAGGTCTTCGAATATCTGCAGCTCGTTTTGCATTCCACTTCCTCTTTGTAGGCAGACAGAGATCACATTTCGGCAGTACTAAGTGTCTTTGCTTTTTGGTTGGATTCTTTATCAGAAAATTCATTCTTTTGGACTCTGGCAGAGTCTAAAATTGAGCCCCAATTTTTCCTCTTTGTGTTGCATTCATATACATAGGCCTTGAGTCTTAGAATAATTAGGTAGTATTGGGCATCTGCCATAGGTAGGATGACCATATAATTTATCATTCAAACCAACACGGTTTTGAGAGTAAAGCACCTAACTAATAATGATTAGGCCTAAAACTGGGACTGTCCTGGGGACACTGGAATTTCAGTTCCAGTGACTATATGTGAGACCCTGAGCATGTTGATGTTGAGGATGCAAAAATGATACGGGAACAGTTCCTGCCCTCAAGTGTCTAGAAAAACAATTGAGTTTCATACTTAAAAAGTCATCCAGCATTTCAAAGCATGGCGCTTACTGTCACAGAGTTGTAAAATGACATGAGGAACCGAGGAAGGCTACCTAATAGGGGTAGAGTTAGAATAGGATCTCGAGAAATGATTATTAACAGGGAGAATTGGGGAAGGCGTGTTTGGAGCGAGGGAGTTTCCCTGAGTATGTACCATGTGAGCTGAATCACCGTCCACCCCGGGTGTTCAGCCTCAAAACCTGGTTCATCTTTTCCTCTCACTCCAAACATCCAGTTTATGAGCAGCAAGTCTTGACTGAAGTGCCTCCAAAACGTATTTGGAATCTGCCCACACAGCTTCCTTCTTCACTGCCCCCGCCATGGCCTGCAGTGCCGTCTTCTCTCGGGATCACGGAAGAGGTATCCTCGCTGGCCTCCTCTCCTAGCTCTCATCCCCCCGTCAGACATTCTCCACGCCAGCGTCAGTGCGATCGTAGCAGACATTAGCTTGGCCACCCTTCAGTGACTTCTCATCACACCTAAGACAAAAGAGAAAAGAAATTCCGTGTTTCTTAACGTGACATTGAGGGCCCTCCTAAGATTGCTGGCCTTGCTTCATACTCTTCTGCCCCTACCTGAGCTGCAGTCACCCTGGTTTTCTGTCACTCGCCTCCCACCCAGTGACCCTCGAGCTGTTGGGGATACTCTTGACTCAGATCTTCACGCTCACTTCTCAGCTCAAATGTCACCTTTCGGAAACACTGGTCTAAACTGGCACTGCCCCCATCCCCACCACCACCACTCACCTCTCATCACTCTGCCATGTTTTATGGAATGAGTGAACACTGCAAATCTCGCATGTTAAAAAAAAAATTAATAAATATTAGCCCTGTTCCCCCCAGTTATCTAGTCTGCTCGGCTAGTTGGTGATCTGCCTCCCACTGCCTCTCACCCTGTGGGAGACCTTGGCTGTCTAATCCCGCCCCACCCTGCGCGCCTTGAAGCGCTGTCGGAGGAGACACCCCTGCAGCAGTTGGCAAGTGAGTGCGTGTGCACTCAGTGTTGTATCTGCTGGATTAAGCGAGTCCTTAAGAAATTGAGGAGTCCAGGGAAGTTCACACTTGTTGTCCTAATGTAACAGGGATTCCACAGTAGCGGGTGCAAGAGCAGCTTGGTATGTGTATATGTATGTCTACACACACACACACACACACACACACACACACACACACACTTATTACACACACTCTAACTGTGTAAGTGTGCTCATTTATAATGATTAGAATATATTTCGTACCTCATCTTTCCCTTCCTCTCTGGCTTCTTCCTCCTAAACTTCAATCCTGGGAACCTCAAATTTGTAAAGCACTTAGTTGGGACAATTCCAAGAGAACATACAAATCACTGAGACACCAGGAAGACTGATGTCTAAGCCATATGGATTATCCCATTGTTAACAGGCATTTACATAGCTCCTTCATTTAGGAAGATCCTAAACTAAGAACAGCTACTGTTCCCATCTCAGACGCCTTAGATGGAGTCAGCCTGCAGAATTCTCTAATCCAGCAGGGAGGGAAATGAGGCACTGAGAGACTGACACAGAATTCTTCCCATCCCAAGGTGTCTGATTCTAATCCCTCAAAATAATAAAATCTGGGGGGGTGTAGCTCATGTAACATCAAAATAATGAAAGTTATGTGGTTGGTTGGACTTAACATACTTTTAAAGTATAAACATTTAGATAAAAATATATGTAGTCAAGTAGCTTTGAAAACTGAAAACATAACTTCTTTCAGAGATTTAAAGAGGCCAAGAGGTGTTTAGAAAGACTTTAATGACCTAATTTTGAAAAACAATTACAAAATTTTCACGTCAAAAAGTTTTGATAAGATCTGGTAGATTGGCAAATAATTTGCATAAGTATTTACAAGTGTATAGAGAAGGTCAGAAGACAGTTTGGAACTTCTCTTTTTCTCTCCCATTTCTGCCTCTAGGAATCTAGTCAGGAAAAGAATGCTTGTTGTGTAGTGAAATCCACACTCATTTTGGAGTAATTAGAGGTATTGAGCGTGTAACTGAAAGAGCCTCGCAAGTTAACTTATCCGGGCCTTCACACCAAATGTATTCTAATGCTTGTTTTGGTTATGACATTCTGTTAACTGTAGGTAATAATTTGGGCTTTGGAGAACTGTCATATAGATTTATGTCTTAAAGAATTGTTTATGAAATGTAGACCCTGTCAATTCCTCTGTAGGTTGGAATATCAACTGGATATCCTCTTTGAAGTTGCTTATGGACTTTTCGGTGACTTCATTCTTATTTTACCCTTAGTATCAATAGATTAGTAATTAAACTTCAAAAATAACCATTGTAATAATTATTATAATAAATAACCAATAACCATTGGTTATTATTATAACCATTATAATAAATTACCAATATTATAATTATTATATAATTATTATAATTGGTTATTATAATAATTTTTCAAAAATTAAATATAGCTTGCACATCTTGAAAAGATGATGGAAAACCTTCAGCCCCCAGGCTGGATTTTCCGTGACGCTCTGTGTGGTATGACCGTAATGAACGGCACTTCATGTCTCTTGTTTCCTTTCTTGACTCTTTGTCTCCCCACAAAGCTGGATATGTCCTAATAAACGACTGGACACTCAGTGTAAGAAATCAGTCTCTCTGTCACTCATCATGAGTCATAGATGCATTTTTAGCGTGATCTTTCTTCAAAATCTTAACTCAAAGGAATGATTAATGACCTGGGAATATCAGAAACTTTAAAAATATTTTTTTCTAACAAGCATACACTGAGCTCTTACTCAGTGCCCAAAACTATTATAGATGCCAAGGAAATAACTTCTTACAGAGAAGTTATTATCTAGCTTACTATCTAGATCAGGGATTCTTAACCTTGGTACCCTTGACATTTCGGGTTGAATAATTCTTTGTTGGGGAGGGGGATACTGTTCTTTGCACTGTAGAATGTTAGCAGCAGCCCTGACCTCTACCCGCTAGATGCCAGTAGCACCCCAAACCTTCCAGTTGTTGCAACTAAAAAAATCTCTGGACATGGCCAGATGTCTCTGAGGGAAAACTGCTCCTGAATGAGAACGGCACTCTAACTAGATAATTTCTGTAAATGTGGGAATGGGCAGTGATCAGAGATTTGCACAGACCTTCTCTTAAAAGGACACTGCAGGGCTTCCCTGGTGGCGCAGTGGTTGAGAGTCCGCCTGCTAATGCAGGGGACACGGGTTCGTGCCCCGGTCCGGGAAGATCCCACATGCCGCAGAGCGGCTGGGCCCATGAGCCATGGCCGCCGAGCCTGCACGTCCGGAGCCTGTGCCCCGCAACGGGAGAGGCCACAACAGTGAGAGGCCCGTGTACCACAAAAAAAAAAAAAAAGGACACTGCAAGAGCAAATGCAGATTCCACCTATTGGTAGTATTAGTCTTGCAAGAACAATCATAGAATTGGAGATTTGAGCTGGAAATTATGTGGATCACTAAGCAAAATTCTTCATTTGACAACTCAGTAAAGTCAATTCTCAGAGCTGTTCAGGACTGCCTAAATTTATACAGCTACCAGAGGCAGGACTAGGCCAGCCTCTTCTGACTCGGTCTTCGGGTTCTTGCCATTGTAGTTCATTGCTGCTGGATAAAGGAGGCATTGATATTGACAGCATGGTGTTTAAAACTATGACCTTCACCGTTTTCCTTGGGTAACCATTTTGACAAACACACTTAGGCCAGTTTCCATGATTTAGTCAGCTGCAGAATGAGGCCAGGTGGACTGTCTGTCACATACAATTCTCTCCACTCCACTGAGCACACTCTCAGCTCTCTTTCTCCACTGTCATTCCAATAACCTGGAAATGGTTTATATTTTCTTGAAAAATGGCTAATGAAAGCTAATTTTGAGCAAAATTCAGTGATACTTAATTCTAACTTAAATCCAAATTGTCCTTTTTTGGCAAGCATCTTAAAATCCAGCAATAAATATTTTTCACACTTTTGAATAGATCTTCATAAAACATTCTCATACTTTTAAGCATTGATAATAAAGACAGTAACAGTCAACATTTTTATTAAGCATCTACTAGCTTCAAGGTAGACTGCTACCCTTGTGAAAAATATGGAAATCAGTGAGATACCTGCTAAGGAGGCAAGACATGAGTAAGTCAAACTAAAGCAATAGTTAGAAGATGACTTTACTATGACACTATAGGTAAAGCACTAAGAATATTAAGAAAAGGTGACGAGAAAATAGAAAACAGGCATTAGTCAAGAGCATACTATATAATTTGAAATGGGTGTTATTTCCCACATTTACAAAAAAAAAATGTATTAGTAACAATACAAGCAAAGGCATATGTGAAGGAAAGCAAAAACAAACGAAAATATTTAATTTCATTACATCATAAAATGGGTGAAAGGGAGAAATGACACATAAACTGGGAGTATCTTGGATAATTCCTGGCAAAGAACCAGATCTCATCAAACATCAGTTGAGTGGATATAGATGAAAGAACGAATATTAGGCTGGGGCCAGTTCATACAGATCCTTGAATATGAAGCAAGGCATTTGAACTTCATTTGTTAGTCAGTGAGAACCGATGGAGGATTTGTAATCAAAGGAGACATGATTGGAGTTGAACAGCTTACCATTCTTTTCCTGAGTCACTCTGTGGATTTCATATATGGCTAGAGAGTTCTGCCTAACATTAAAGCATGACTAAAGTACATTGGGAAGGCCCAAAGTTAGCATAATCATCGTGCTCACAGAGAGAAAGGAGAGGGTATGTTTATTTGATACAAATAAAATGGTGGTGATAAACAAAAAAAGCACCTCTGTGTTCCCATGCTCTGTGCCCCACTGGGTCTGGAAAGTTCATTCATGAGCCATGGGCTGTCTCAAAGTGCAGCTCGCAGATGGGCAGCATCCGCATCAGCTGGGAACTGGTTAAGAATGTAAATTCTTGGGCCCTACCTCATACCTTCTCAAACTCGGGCTATTGGTCCCAGGTATCTGTCTTGTAATAAGATCTCCAGGTGATTCTGTTGCATGCTCAAGTTTGAGAACCAATGTTCTAGAGTAACTTAATTGAAAACAAAGAAATACTGTTCTTTCTCGCTCAGTAGAAAAAAGAGAAAATCTAGGCCTCCCGCTCTTAAAAAAAAGAAAATACAAAGAATCATAGGCCAAGTTTGAACTAGTTTTCTTTAAGATATAAGCTAATCCAGATGCAGGCTATTATATATAGAATGGATAAACAACAAGTTTCTACTGTATAACACAGGGAAGTATAGTCAATATATACGTATCAATATTCAGATATATATATATATAGATCACTTTGCTGTACAGTAGAAATTAACACAACATTGTAAATCAACTATACTTCAATAAAATGAATTTTTTTAAGGATATAAGCTAAGCATAAATGAAATTAAACGCACTCCGCAGTTTCCTTACGCCAGTGAAAGAACAAAACGATCTATTTGAAAACCTTATTTAAATGCATGAAAGAAACAAAGTGGGCCACACTTCTTTGATTTTCAAAATGTGAATTTGTTAAGTTTAAGAAAAATTATGATAGAATCTGTGGAGACAAACAGATAAGATAAAGTTCCATAACCAGAAGGAATTATAACAAAACCAAAGTCCATTACGAAGATACTTTCTGGAACACCAAAATTCCATTATCATTTTAGCTCAAGCCCGTGACTTTAGCTGGAGTGGTAGCAGGAGAGTTAAATTGAAAAGTAATTGAACTTGAGTACTATATATTCTTTTTTTCTGCTCTGGGATGACTTGGTCATCTTCCACTGCAGTTCAAAATAACTAGCTTCAGTTCAGCCATGTCAGCATTGAACCAATGCTGAACAATACATAACTTTCAATTTAGACTTATCTGTGGTGTAACACTTTATGTAATTGTGCATTTTATGAATTTAATCATTAAATTACTAAAGCAGAGTAAATTTAGTAAGAAAAAGTACACATATCTTCAATATACGTGTATATACGTATATATCTATAATAAGGAAGAGAAATAATATAGACTAAAAATTTAGAGTAGAGCTAGATATTTCTGACTTTATTTACATATTTCCATTCTGCTTCAAGTATTACCGTTGGAGTGTCTGGACTCCAATTACCATTGGAGATCATTCCGAATGATCTCTTCAGCTACATGTCCACGATATTAAACTGAATAACTGCTCTTGTCCCAAACTCAGAGTGACCCATTTAAAAGAGTCCCTGCTCAACGCTTTCAAAGGGAACTGCTTAAAATGGGCCATCCTGTATTAAAGCATGAAATAAACTCCCAAGGGAATTTGGAAGACATCCAAGAGGTTGTGCAATTTGACAGTGAAAAGGAAAAAGACTACAAAATACATGATGGGGAATGATGCTTCTCGGAAGCAAAAAATGAGGACTGGGAAATATTGTACCGACCAATTAAATATAGCAAGATATTTAGGAAAAGAGGTGTCTTTAGTCATCCAAGATACAGGTACTGCTGACCTTCAGATCTCTAACATCATTTGACCATGATTGTGTTTATTTGCAACTATTCTTTAGATCTCCTTGATAAACACCAGCGATAGCTTCAGACTAGCGCTAGGACACAGCTAAAATAGAGGAATACAGATAAGTCTTCCACAAGGCCTAGTTCTTTGTGTCTTGGACAGAATTTACAGGCCTATGCTGCTAAGGAAACGGAGCCCTTTAAAAGATATTTGTAAAATACATTTTGTTAAATCAAATCATGCTCTTCAATTAACTTACTTTATAATATCAAAATGGTATTCCAGGAGAAAGAAATAAGGTCCCAAGTAATCTAATTCATATTGTCACGACATCCTCCAGCAAAATGAGGGCCACCTACTAGACGTAAGAAAGATCCACTGCTTTATAAAGAGCCAGCTGGACGTTGAAACCTCATGTTGTTTCTGTTCACACAGATATAACAAGGCTTTGACAGATAGCCCTTAAAATTTTAACTCTAGTAGGTTCCAAACTTTTTACATTTCAATTCCAAAACTTCATCAAATTCCTCCAACCTTAGAAACAGTCAAACTTTCAAGATTCATTGATTTAAAAACTAGGTAACATCCCAAGGATTCGGTAATGCTACTGAGTTCACTTGTATTTTATGATTCTCAGTAGCTTCTGTATAGACTTGGAAAAATGTTGTCAAATACATCCATATGTTTATATGGTCTGCACATGGATCCCTAGACCATGGCAGTGACCCCAAAAGGTCCTAATTTAAATTGGGGTATCACTGCATAATATGTGGGACAATTAGGATAATTACACGTGTTGCTAACATGGCCTCTGAGGCTGGGGTCCGTTTCTCCCACCTCGTCTACCATATCACCTACCCAGAAGCATGATCTGCTCCCTGATGGACAGTGTGGGAGCTTGAGATCTAAAAGAGATTGAGGCGTAGTCAGTGCTTCTCAAACTTTAATGTATATGCAAATCACTGAGACCTTGTTAAAATGTAGAATCTGGTTCAGCAAGTCTGGGGTGGGGCCTGAGAGGTGAGGCCTGGCCACTAGTCCAGGGTCCCTCACTTAAGCAGCAAGAAGAGTTCTGCTATCAAGACAAAGTGCTCACCAGCAGGCGGAATGCATTGGGCCCCGCCCCAGAGCCATCCGATCTGTTTGTTCTGGGGTGGGGTCCAAAGATTAGTAGTTTTTCAGAACTCATCAGGTGACTCTAACATGCAACCAGGGTGGAAAACCACAAAGCTACAGTTTTGCTGGGTTCCCTGAAAGGCACTAATCTCCAAACCTACTAGTTCTTAATAAGGGAATATAGACAATGTCATCCTGTCCATGAGAAACTCTAGAGGACAAAATGATGAAAAAAGAGAGAAAGCTGTAGGCAGTTTTCAACCTTGTGTAGTAAAACACTTATAAAATAGAACTGCCTATGCCTTGAGCAGGCTGCTTTAGGCTGAAGTGATTTTTATCCCTAAGAGATAGTTTGAGGCAAGAGGACTCTTTATCAGAAAAGGATAAACAAGACACTTGGATTAAGTCAATAAATATATATTGAGTGTCTTCTGTGTTCCAGGCACTGTGCTAGGCACAGGCCTTGCTGTGATACCATGGCCCTTGACTCTAATATCACATAAAAAGACATACAAATCACATAGCATGTTATGGTCATTGTTTTGGAGGAGGTATAAACAAATTGCATATGGAACATAGGAGACATTGCTTATGAATCTGCCAGCAGTGTTCAGAAATGGCTTTCAAGCATCTTTCAAAGCTGAGGTTTGCCGTGTTGGGGGAGTGAAACCCAGATGAACAAGCAGGGCAGGCTCTTAGGGTGAGGGAACAGCACGATCAAAGAATGGCCCAGAGATCAGAGTGGCATGTTTGGGAAACAGGAGATTAGGCATAAAATCGTAAGACACATGCAGGGAGCGGAGGCCAGCCAGGTGGGCAGGAATCCCATCATAAAGGCCATGTTTAGGTTGATGTGTGGGTTGTGTGTAAACGGTGGGAACTAGAACCTCAAGCTTCCGCATTAGCGTGATCACCATGCAGTTCTACCATGAGGACTTTTTAACATCATGTAGTTGTCTCATATTTAGCACATCGCAGTTCCTCTTCCCAGTTTATAAATTTGGATCTTTCTATATATTTGACGACACTGAGCATATTTGAGACCAATGACTTGGATTCATATCACTTGCCTTGTATAAACTTTCCATATAAAAAACCTGAGCATCGTTTGCGCTCTCCAAGAATTGCCATGGTTTTATTCTAAGTTGATATGACTGTACTACTCTGAAATAATCCAGTGGTTTATTAGAGAACATCATCAAAGCTGGACTAGGTGTTAGGACACCAGAAGGGTCCCTTCGGGCCTCGTTCTAAGCTACCCTATGTGCTGCCTTTGTGCCTGGAAACCACATTCTGGTACTCCTTTAAATGGAGTCACTGGCTCTTTCATTACATGTTAGTTGAAGGCCATAATTATGATGCCCAGAATGGGCAGAGTATTAAGCATGATCACCTTAACGATAAACATCTTAACATAAACATAGAAACTAGCAAGTCCTTCTCCTAAGTGGACCCTAAAAGGGCAGGAAGTAAAACATGCATGATTTGATATATATTCAGTGTTTGGTACATTTCCATAGGGTGTTTGACAAAGAGCACAGCCCCAAGAAGAGTGAAGCCACTGAGTGCCTGGGAAGGAGGTAGGCAGCGGAAACACAGGGGTTTTGAGGAGAAGCTGGGAGGATCTCAGAGGAAGGACAACCCAGTTGACCAATCTCCTCCCTTGTGAGTTCCAGAAGCTTGTCCCTACCTGTAGCTGTAGAGGATCCCTAGGCCTTGAACGTCAGAATATGATTAGGAAAAGAGACTTCGATTTTCATGTCTGCAGACTGAAGGAATTTCATGCTATCCTAGACAATTGCAAACAGTGTTGCCAGAACAGCCAAAAACTGTTAGGTTTTTTTGGTTTTTTGTGTTTTTTTTCATAATCTCATGCCAGGAGAGAGGGGAATAGAAGCAAATATTTTTATATTTTGAAAAGGATGTTTTATTTTATAACATCTTGAAGGAAAGAAAGCAAACAAGCCTGGCTAATGCCTTTTAAAAAGAGAGAATATGTTTTTCCTAGTTAACGACAAAGATTTCACTGAGATGGAGAAAAAAATGTAGCGTTTATAAAAATGTTGATGTAGATATAATTAGATCCATTTTAGGACCAAAAGTTTTATGCAGAAACTGACAGAAGGATACACAATAATTATAGTTTCCTGACAAGCTGAATGGAGTTTTCTTTTTTTATCTTATGGTTTTAGAAAACCAAACTGTAAATAAATATGCAGTTTGACAGATTGTAATTGCGATCAGCAAGGCGTCTTTTCATTTAATCAGATGGTGTTATTAAAATGGGGGCACAATTAAACATTTTATAATGTGACGTAGAACTCCATTAAAATTCTTCAGCAAACAGCAATTTACATCTGATGCTCCAGCATCCTTTTTCTATTTGCAGAAACGTTACTGGCTGTGACCTTCCACTGGATGGGTCTCTGTTTTCATTTTTTATTTTTTCTTCTTACTTTGATAAATGGTATTGAGAAGCCACTTTCTTCTGCTCGTTGCACAACTAAGATATTAGTTTTGCATGCTCTTCTTGAATTATTGTGACCCTTACAGTACACGTACTGGACCAAACAGAAGGTTTGAAAAAGCATGTTTACTTGAAATTCATTTTCTCTGTTTATGTAATAGCCATCCCCATCAACTTCCAATTAATATTGAACTTACAGTTAAATTTGTTTCAGGAAAAGATTAATAGGAAGCTTCTGCAAAGTGTAAATACCAGTTAATATTTTATATTCCCTAGAAAAGTACCTCCTTTAACAAAGAAGGAAAAGGTGTGAAATTGAATTTGACAGTAATTAAAAGGAAAGTGGCCTCAAAATTCTGTCAGGGCAAAATCATGAGCTGCTTTACTGTTCTTGCCCAGAGTCTTTGGCATGATTGTGACAAAACATCGCCCAATCTTCATAAAGAACATTCAGGAGTGTGACTAAACATTGCCATAGGATCCAAATCAGATGATTGGATAATGGAACATGATGGAAAAGGGAATCCGAATTGGAACTCTACACTTTGGACAGTACAAAGGAGTAATGCAAGCCGTGGTGCACGTTGTGAACTTGTTCCGTACAATCACTGAACACCTGTCCCCAAACAAACTGTGGGGAAACCTTAGATTGATGTATAGAAGCAAAGTCAGCACAACATATAGGAGGCCTTCTCAGCTTAGTGTTGATCGAAAAATCCCCACCTATGCATCTTCTCCAGCCAAGAAAACAGAGAAGTTTACTGATAACTGACCTTGGTCACCTTCTGGCAGCATAAGCATTGGAGGTATTTTCCATTTTCAAAACAAAGCAAAGCATCTCTGATAAACTGTAATTAAAGATTTTTTTCCAAAGGACAACTTTCAAATCAGGAAAGTTTCAAATGGGAAACATTGTCTACGTGAGTGAGACCTTTCAAGGAGAAAATGTTTTAGAAAAGTGGTCATTCGACTAATAAATATAATTGTTCCCTTGTGGTGGTAGTGCAAAAAGATAATTTCAAATTATTCAGTGGCCAGTTATCTACTTCTGTGTAATAGAGACGTGTTATCGCTCATTCATCTGCTGCCTGACTTCCAGCCGCTTAACTGTCTCATTTCCTATCCCCAGGCACCACTGTCACGGGGTGAAGGATTTGAAAGTCAAGCCTGTCAGTGCTTTCAGAGCTGCGGACTGACTTGTTGATGCTTAGTCACCTCCCTCCCATTTTACAGATGGGGAAGCCCCAGATATGGGACGTTAAATGTTACATAGCTAATTCGTGAAAAACATGGGTGAAGACCAGAGGCTGACTCTTGAGCCTTGTTCTGTTCCTCTCCATTCACTCAAATTTGGTTATTTTATTTTTATTCATTCATCAGTAAATATTCAGGTCCTACTATGGGACAGGCATGTTGAAGTCGTAGTGAGCTCATGGAGACTTGGAGACTAATTCACAATCAGGCAGTACAACGTGAGAAAAGAAAAAGTAGACAGTAGAGTCACTACCATGGCTAGGCCTCTGCTGCCACTACTTAAGAGTTAGAAAAAAAGAGAAGTGATTGTTGGCTTATAGCTGTAATCTATGAGCCTGCCAGAAATCTGGTTAGAACGGGTCATTTCATTTCAATAGAATGCCAGCAATTGTCGTGGACCGCCAGAGCTCAACCATAGGTGGAAATGGTTCTCCAGTCCCCGATAGGCTATGAAGTCGAGTGAAATCATAAAAGTGCTTCTTTGTAACCTGAAAAACCCCTAAATAATCTAACAGCAAATATTGTACCCCCTACTTGGAACGAGGCTCTGTGCTTTAGCAGCATTAAAAAAAACATAGTATACATATATATATATAGTCCCTACAATCGTGGTATTTACAGTCTAGCAGGAAAGACAGATATTAAACACACATACCGAAAAGTCACACATTTAACAATGAAAAAGCATTTTGTAAATTGTTACTGTGTAGCATTTTGTGGATCCAGAATTTGTCTCTTTCTTAACAAAACCATTCAAATCAGTGTATTTGAATATTTTTCCTTTGGAACACACCATACATCTCTTGATAAAACATAATCTGAGCCCTGTTCCCTAAACATATATTCTTACTTAACTGCTAAAATAAGGTTTTGGTGTCACTTGTATGGTTCATTTTTATACTGCTGCTCATCTAACCTCTGCAACCTGGAATAAGAGAATCCATTTTATTAGAAATAGATATAAAACCAAAATAGCACAGTGAAAAGAGTCCTGGGTGAGCAGGCCAGGGCCCGGGGTCAAGAGTTCTGCATCTAACATCATATATTTGTGTAATGTTGGGCCATTCATTAAATATTTCTAAGTCTACATAATAGGCCCTGGATATATGTTAATTCATTAGCAATTCGGTTTTCTCCCATGAAGGAAGGATGCAAGACTAGATGATCCCTGAGGTCTCTCCCTGTTCAAAAATTCTGTATTTACCATGTGCCCCAATTTAGTAAGAGTTTTACTAATGTAAATATTGGCCAACATTCAGAAAGAACCCTTATTAAACTTGGAAAGCAGAGATTCCAATTCCTGGAATTGATGGAAAACCCATCTGAATCCAATTCTAAATACCATTGGGGGTAAAAATGCAGCAGCTGTTTAGCAGTGCAGAGAAAACCTACAGCTGAATTTTGGATTAGAAGTGAAAAATACCTTATCCAGTCGAAACTACACTGGGAATTTAGATAGGATGTAATTATGCAGTTGGAATTTGTCCAGGGTTTTGGCTAACCCACCTCCTTCTACAAGAAGTACATTTACCATGGGATCTTTAATGATGGCATATGATCAAGACCGTCAATTTTAACACCCCATCTAAAACAAGAGTCCACTGCATGTTTGAAATATAGTAAATTCCCTTAACGCCCATCTTGGAACATTTGTTTAATACTGTGTTTTAACAGCACTAATTCTTACAAAACTGTGTCTTCGAAGACCTCCAGGGCCTCTAGTCTCACTCTGACTGAATTCTGCAATTCTTAATTTCTCTGATCATTGCCTGGATGGACCATATGAATCCTGTTTGCTCAGTTAGTGCTTCTCATAAAAGGTTAAGCTTCATTCAAAGACATATTTTTTAAAAGTAAACACTATTTTAAAATTTAGGACAGTTACTTTCATTTTCATGCTTCAGGCTGGGCCTCCAGCCAGCAGTTAGTGAGAGCAGAGGGTAGTACAAAGTCATTTTAAAGCTTTGTAACGGGGTGACACAGAGAACTAGTAGAGCTGGCATTATTCTAAGCAAGGGGATACTGAGTAGAGTTCATAGGAGTTCATGAAAAGATTGCTGGATTTTTCAAACACTCACAAAAGCTATTCAGCATTATTTTTAGGCATAAGGATGGACTGTGGAAGAAACAAAGAGCCATATTTTACTGTGAAGTGGTCGATGTAATTCATGCAGCTATCAAAAGGAAAATGAATTTAAATAACCCAAGTGATCAGAAGACAGAAGGATTTGTGTCCTATTTTTGACAAAATAACATGATCAACTAGCTCATCTTTCCAGGCAACATGTAAGACATATCCTTATAGTAATAACAAAAGTTCCCTGATGCAAAATGGAACCTAAAACGTTACCCAAATTCTACATTTGGGGAAGCCTCCAGATTTGACATTGTATTCTCAGCCTGGGTTTGAGTCCCAAACTAGGTGCTTCTCCCACCGACACCCATTTTCCAGAGATTGTGATTCAGTAGGTCTGGGTGAGCCAACCGATTCTCTTTTCGGAAGCCCCCTATAACTGCCAGCAATAGAGAACCACTGGTTTGGATCAACATGTAGATGCTGGGACAGGAATAAAGATGCAGATGCAGAGAATGGACCTGAGGACATGGGGAGGGGGAAGGGTAAGCTGGGACGAAGTGAGAGAGTGGCATGGATATATACACACTACCAAATGTAAAATAGATAGCTAGTGGGAAGCAGCCGCATAGCACAGGGAGATCAGCTCGGTGCTTTGTTTCCACGTAGAGGGGTGGGATAGGGAGGGTGGGAGGGAGACGCAAGAGGGAGGAGAGGGCTTCCCTGGTGGCGCAGTGGTTGAGAGTCCGCCTGCCGATGCAGGGGACACGGGTTCGTGCCCCGGTCCGGGAAGATCCCACATGCCGCGGAGCGGCTGGGCCCGTGAGCCATGGCCGCTGAGCCTGCGCGTCCGGAGCCTGTGCTCCGCAACGGGAGAGGCCACAACAGTGAGAGGCCCTTGTACCGCAAGAGAAAAAAAAAGAGGGAGGAGATATGGGGATGTATGTATATGTATAGCTGATTCACTTTGTTACACAGCAGAAACTAACACACCATTGTAAAGCAATTATACTCCAATAAAGATGTTAGAAAAAAAAGAACAAAACATGTAGATGCTGGATCTAATTATTTGTTTTTCATTAACGCACGAAGATGGTGGCATGGTTGTTCTTTTTCAGTCCAGAAATTGATGGTGACCAAAGTTAAAAGTGACACCTACTAGAAAAAGGCTGTTACTTTTGCATTGAAAGAAATATGTACCCCATGTTAAAGAGAAAAGAGAAAAAAAGACACACTTATTCTATTGATGATTGCCCTGGGTTGAAACCCTAGATTTATTTTTTAATGCAATGAGATGAATCTACATATAAAAATATAGAAATCAGTTACTAGTATTGAAAAATTAAAACAGTGTTTAGAATTAAGCCAAAAGGGCTTCCCTGGTGGCGCAGTGGTTGAGAGTCCGCCTGCCGATGCAGGGGACACGGGCTCGTGCCCCGGTCCGGGAGGATCCCACATGCCGCGGAGTGGCTGGGCCCGTGAGCCATGGCCGCTGGGCCTGCACATCCGGAGGCTGTGCTCCGCAACGGAAGAGGCCACAGCAGTGAGAGGGCTGCATACTGCCAAAAAAAAAAAAAAAAAAAAGAATTCAGCCAAAAATCATATGCCATACAATAAATATAACCTTGTATTAATATATGTGATACCTTGTCCATTTGACAACAGTGTGAAAAGTATACATGGTGCATTCCCAATCCTAATCAGTGAAACTTGGACACATGAATATCGCTAGCACATGTATACACCTGTTTATGAAGTTGGCCTTGAAAGCTTGTACCGTATGCTACCTATTGTTGTATTTTTACCTTTCAACTTGCGCGTACCACGTATTTATAAACCATCCCAATCAAGCTTGAACCAGCTTGACTACTTTTGATTTGTGCTGTAAGATTTCTTCATTCTTCCTGGAAATTTCAAGACATTTTACTCTAAACCTGTTCTTTCTTTCTTTAGATTTATTTACTACCTTTAGAAGTAGAAAAGTCCAATTTCAATCATGTTTGAAATAACTCATTTTAGACAAGTACGTGCTGCTCTGCTTACAAAACATATATGAGTGGAATATGCAATTACTACAACTCAGTTTCCTGCCACAGAAACATTTCAGCATTATAGCATTACAGAAATAGAATGACATGCATAATGAAAGATTTCAAGATTCACCCAAGGCATTTATTCTCTTCACCTTAATGTTCTCAGCAGTAGCAGAGTATCCATTAAAAGGTACTATGAATTATGGTTGCCTAGCAACTAGAAGGAGCTTGTAACAGCACCAAAGAATGAAATGGCTGGTTGATAAAATGAATTTTCTCTGAGCATTAGCCTGTTGAAACTGCCTTTTCTTGTGGAACATAAAGTGCATTTATTTATCTCATGCATTTTTTATTAGAAAATTATTTGAGTTCCAGGGACTTGAATCCTTTTGCTACAGAAGATATTTGATTTTAATGTGTTGTACTAAAATAAGTAATAAAAGACACTTTCTTCAAAGCAAAGTCACCAAAGAATTCTATGTGGATTTTTGAAGGAAGAAATAAAATATTTGATAAGCTATTCCATTACTGGTTTCTAATTAAGAATGGCCTTAGATATAACTCAAAATTCTACTGGTGTTGTAAAAGGTATGAGGTTAAGATGGCGGGTTCTTCTTGGTTGTATGAACTGTAGAACCATTCTGTTGACAATGAAATGCAAGAGAAGAATGGATTTTTAAAATCTTACTCATGGCTATTTGTACAAATTTGTTTCAACAAAGGTCTAAATATTTACCAAAAACTCTGCCAATTATACATTATCTTCAATTTAATTTATTTAATTTTATTGTTTTAAACATCTTAATCTTAGCATTCTGTCCACATGGAGAAATATATATATTTCTCTGTTATTTCTAGGTTTTCCTTATGTGCAATGATTAGATTATGGTCTGTATAGTATTGCCTTGAAGGTCTCTTGCGCCAAGAATTACGCTGGGATGACATGAATAGGTGGTGTCCGAAGCTACTAAAAGTACATATTTGAAATTGTTATATTGTATGAGCATTTTTTCAATTTAAAGTAAATCAGATCTTCTGCTTAGGTTCGTAGAAACTGTAAACAACCAAAAAATTGAGGAAACAGTTAAAAACAGCTGAAAGCAGAAACTATTAAAATGGGAGCTCAAACATCGGGTATGATTTTCTTTTTGGCTACTCATTTTCTACATTCCTATATTATCATTATGTATACATCTAGAATATTCTGTGTACCATATTTATCTTGCTGTGCAGAATATAGTGTCATATGTATTCATTTACTCATGTACATATGGAAATTGTATTACTTAAATGCCAAGCATTACATTTTTAATAGCCATTTTGTATAATATATTGCTCCTGACTGTTCAGTACATGATTCATTTTTATAACATAATCGCTGGTTGAAAAAAGAGCTACCTTGGGCCAATGTTTATTCCACTGGGTGAATAGTAGGTATTTCTTTGTCCTTAGGTATCTATTCAATTCAAGCCTGGGCCAGAGCAAGGTAGTTTCAAGGGGTGGGAGGTGGGGGGGGTGGGGGGGCAGTGTCAGATGGAAATGTTATTGATCACTGTAAACTGAAAGAATTTTACGCAGAATAACTACCCATACAGATAGCAACGAAAGGATCATCTCTTAAAATGACCATCTTGGCACAATCTTTACAGTCCAACTAAAAAAGAGCATTGAAAATGTATTTGTTGAAACAGATCGGTGTACGACGCAAACAAATTTGTAACTTCAGACAGTAGCATTCAGTGCTAGTGTTTTCTCTGGAGCCTGAATTTTCCAACTGACAGCCTCAGACCTTAACTTCAGTGTGAGTGTTTAGCTTATCTTATGTTATCCCTTTAACTAAAGTTAGGGTAGTGGTGTTTCCCTTTTTGTGAATTCCATAATCAACCCAGTTTTCTCATTTTCAAGGTAGAGAAGTTCACATTTGAGCACTCTATTACAATTGTGTGTGAGTCTCAGATATCATTTTGCTTGGGCAAGTCTCAAAGTGCTGATCAAAAGAGAGAGAACTTACATCTTTCTAAAAGACTAAAGCCCAGATTCTGGCCAAAAACTGAAAAATGAGAGTGTCTACCTATATTGATTATTAGTGTTTTTCCTAGAATGACTGTCTGTGAGGGCCGGTCTTCCCTGGTCAACAATAAGAAGCTTGTACTCTTGTTAACCACTTAGTGGGAGAAAGGAAAGTAAAGATGAGAAATGATTGTGTTAGCCTGTACCTTACAGCTCTGTGTAGCTTACAAAGAACTTTCCTTTACCTGATCTCATTAGATTTCCACAGCCCACCCCGTGATATAAGTAGGACAGCCCCTACCGTTAAGAAAGGCAGAGTTTACTGCAAAAAGCACCAGAGTTGGAGTGACAAGACCAGGATTCAGGTCAGGGCTGCCCCTTGACTATGTCTCCTCGGCCAAGTCACTGGACCTTATATAGAGCCTCGATTTGCTTCGAAGGAGATGATACTGCCTTCCTCAGAGAGTTAGCCTCAAAATTATGTGCAAAAGCACTTAGCATGTAATAAGTACTGAATACAAGAGAATAGAATCTGAATCTAAATAACCACTTTGCAACATTGTACCTTAGACTGACTTCCCAAGGTCAAAGAGATGAAAAGGCAGGGATGAGGCTGAACACCTCTAAATCTTGCTTGGTGTGCTAGCAGATTCCACCCCTGCACTTTCCATTGCAAAGGAATCATGGGAAGGAACTGGATTGGGAAGTAAAGGGACAACTTGGACTCAAGCCAAAGTGTGAGCATGAATGACTGTCATTCACTGGCGTAACCCAAGTGCTGCCTTTATCCCCCCCCAAGTGCTGCACCAGAAACCTTTCTCTTGAGCCCACTGCTAGCATCTCCTGAAACTTTTTGGCCTGAAGCTCTGCTACTAGATCACAAATACTTTGCACTTAGAAACAATATGAGTTGCTTTCCGAAATCAGAAGTTTCGTAAAATACATTTTGCTTTGATGTTTAATGCATTAACAGTTACATTACCAGAGTTAATGATAAGCTACTGGGACTAAAATGTAAGTATGTTTTTCAGCATAACTAAACATAAAAGAATACAGCATTGGGAGGTGAGAGCCTTCTTTTTAAAGGTGTATATGAATAATCAAACATGAATAAATCACATATTAATCACTGCTAATATTTTGCAAAGGTGTAAATTGAAATTCCAGAGAGAGCTTGGCTGATTTGATTAACAATGAGTTTAATACAGCAGAATCCCACTTGAACATAAAACTATTACACTCACAATAATCCTATGTAGTTATTGAGACAGCCAAATTGAAATTTTCTGATATTTGCAGAGAATTACGAGATACATTCTGCTTGTGTTTACCGTGTGCTTACTAGCAAAAGGACTGTTAATGGAGAAAGGTGCCTGAAAATATTTTATGTTTGTATCAAATATATTCTCAAAATGTTATCATATTGCTATAGTTTAAGACCCTATTATTAGTTTGTCTTCTGATTATGGGAAAGCAGTATTAAGTTCAAAATAAATATTTTAACACAAGAATGTTTCATTTAAACATGTTTTCTCCACAGAGGCAGTCGGGAGCTAGCCAATCTTGTGATGGATTGCTAAGCCACTAGTAGAATAAAAAAAAGTTTTGTAGAAATATCCAGGGTAAGAGGGCAAACAGGATTTATCATTCATGAAAATTACATTCATGGTTCAACCACAATTGTTACTGACTCATATATGTAGGATGTGTTTAAAAAACAAAAAAAATTCTATTTAAATGAAATCCCACTTCTACGGTCGTCTGTGAAAAAGTGGCAGAATCTAACATTTTAGTCTTGGAATGACTATAGCCTCATGAATATTCCATCACTAACAGTTGCCAAGATCTTCAAATAAGCAACAACAGAAGGTCAAAAAGAAGCAGAGAACACATTACTGAGTTTTAGTTGATGTTACACTTTGATTTTGAGGGATACATTTTTCCATACGGTGGGTTCCTTTCTGCTTGTGGTTGACATGCATTTATGATATATAGCTTACGCTCTTCTGAATGTGTCCTAAAGCCACTGCCCACACAGGATATTGTCTTTCTGACTTGTTAATTAATTCTGTAGTACCCAGGAATTCTACATTCAGGTTCCTGAGTTCTGCCATCCAGATAGAAAATCCATAACAAGAGTAGGTTGAATATTAATTTAAAATAAAATAAACATGTTTGTAGGATATGGCATAAGTGATAATTAGTGAAAATGGTAATGATAATCTAGGAGAAGCAAGGCAACTTCATGTATGTAAATTTTGCTTCTAGAATGTTCTGTCTCTAGAAAGATACTTTATAACATTGGGTATAAATATCCTGACTTTTTCAATCCATCAGTGGTGATACTAGAAGGCTGATAACAATTATTAAGGAGTATGTTTTATAAATATCTCCAGGTTACAAGAATTACAAAAATTCAGAGCTATCCTTTAGAAAAAGAAACATGGCAGTCTGACAAATAAAAGACCAAAATGTCTTATTTGCCTTTCTGCTACTTGAGGCAGAATACGTGTCTCATTCCTAATTCAGGAATGTGTACAGTAATAAATTTCAGCATTTCTTCCTGTGCGATGGATAATAGTGAGTAAGCAAATCGTGGGTTTCTTGCCTATTCTTTTGCAAGTTGTCAGGTGATCCATGCTGGATAATAGTATTAAGCTCGGCCTGTTATATAAACAAAAGTACCGAAATGGCAGTATTTACAGTTAAAAAGGCTTTTTAAATGTTGGAATGAGATGGCATTCTGAAGGCCAGCTCAAGGAGGTGACAGCCATTACCAGAGACCCAGCAGCAGAGCCCCTTCCTCAGGTGGGTGTGGCATCCCCCCCTTGCCATATTGTTTGCATCTTCCTACACCAGGCCTCTGTCACTGGAGCCTCCTTGTGAGAGGGCTGTGGCCTGACTAGTCCATCTGTGTCATGCCAGGAAGCTTCTACACCGTGTTCTGACGTAGCTAAAAAACAGAGAGCAGTGCAATTTAGTGAATCAATGTTACATAAACATGAGAATCTTGTTAATATCACCCCCCCTCAAAAATAAGAGTAAAAAAGTGATAATAAGTCTTACTAACACTTATTGTGCCTTCCTTTAAATCCCCTTTGAGGGTAACCTGGATATGTAACAAATCACTCTCTAATAACTTATGTCACCTAGTGTGGGCCAGGCTCTCATCTGCTTTGGATGATCCTGGATCATCGAGCCATGATGATGTCAAAGGTTGAATGTCAGGAGCAGACGTTGTCAATGGTTGGGGCTGGGGGACTGGAACTGGACCGATTGACACTTCATCACTGAACGGTGTGCTGAATGGTGTGCAATTTAAAATTTATGAACTGTTTATTTCTGGAATTTTCCACTTAATATTTTCAGACCTCAGTTGACTGCAGGTAACTGAAACCAAAGAAAGTAAAACTCTGCATAAGGCAGGGCTCCTGTATATATTTATTTATGCATAAATAATCTTATGCACAAAGAACTACAATCTTTTTGTTTATGGGGATAGACTCTCCAAGTATTTTTTTGTTTTCCAAAGACCAGTCATATTTTAAAAATAGAAGGAAGACAACTAGACTAATAAGAATGCAAGTTAAAAGAGCCCCAACATAACCAAAATTGTTAATAACGCACGTATTAGGAAAGGTAAATGATTGGTAAATAAGCCAATATCAGTTAGTCTTTTAAGACTGCATCATTATGTCAAAGCTGATGTGAATTTAGCTTTTTCTTCTAGTCTTTTAAAATCAGTGTCAATAAAACTCAGCCCAACTTCTTACTTGTCGTGGATGACACTTAACTTCAAAGAGCCTTTATTAATTAAAGCAGGAATAATAGAACCTCCCTCACTGAGCTGTGTTGAGAACTAAATATCACTACGTTTCTAAAGTACCTGCCCAGATCACTGTAGAACTGCAATAAGGTTGGCAACCAACAAAGATTCACTGAATCCAAATCTGATTGGCTTGTGGTACGACAAGGTGTTCAGCTTTCAAAGGAACTTTGAATTATCATCATCATACTGTTACTTCAAAGGACATGAGTGCAATTTAGCAAAGGAGGCAAGCTCGCAAATCAAGTTTTCAGTAAGCCAAAGGCTGGCCCATTTTACTCTAGCAAAGACGATTTATATTCAGTTAGAAAGGGGCAGAGGGTGGGGCTTTGGGGAGGTGGGGGGAGTTAGTGTTTAAAGGGAGGTGGATGATGGTGAGAGTTGCACAGCAATGTGAGGGTACTTAGTGCCCCTGAACTGTACAGTTACATGTGGTTAAGATAATATGTTTTCTGTTATGTGACTTTTACCACAATAAAAAACATTTTTTAAAAAAAGGGATCCTTATATGGAAATAGTGTATCTAGTTTGCAAGGGGAAAGTGAATGTCTTCCCATCTGCTAACTAGGATAGCTCTCAATTTTACCTGTTGACTAAGTAGCAGGGCATATTTTGAATTCGCTACTTCATGCATTTATACTTAAGAATTTTTTCATGCCTGTAGCTTTTACATTAAGGTACATCCTAGTGTTCAGTTGTCTTTTGAAGTAAACTTCCCGAAAGCTTTCGTTACTTTCTGCCAAATGAAACAGTCTTATGAAGATAATTGCACTGAATGTGTGGCAGGTTAAAGAAAGAGTTTATATAAACATGTACTAAAAATAATTATGTGCTATAGATTTTTAAATCATATATTCTCTTTTTTTTTTTTTTTTTTTGCGGTACGCGGGTCTCTCACTGCTGTGGCCTCTCCCGTTGCGGAGCACAGGCTCCGGACGCTCAGGCTCAGCGGCCATGGCTCACGGGCCCAGCCGCTCCGCGGCATGTGGGATCCTCCCGGACCGGGGCACGAACCCGTGTCCCCTGCATCGGCAGGCGGACTCTCAACCACTGCGCCACCAGGGAAGCCCCATATATTCTCTTTTGAAAAGACTCTGCAAATGCTGTTTCTAGGATGTGTGGTACATGTTACTTAGAAACCACTGCAGTAGTGAATGTCATCTGGAAATGGGCAATATTGGGAATGGGCATTAATTTCAGAAAAGAGATAAAGATAATGTCTTTGAGGGAAATAAGAAATATTTTCTTCTAGCCAAAGATGAGAATGACATTGCTGAGAACTCAGTTTTTTCCAGTATTTATACCAGTGTGTGTAAGTATATGTGTTTGTGTGTGTGTGTAAGTAATTTGGGGGCAATTTGAAGGGTAAATCATGATTCCTATGCAAAATTATAACTTTACAAAATTACTATAGCCACAAAGCAGTTAACGGGTTAAATGGCAATTGGAGCCAAATAAATAAAGGAATTTAGTAGCATAATATAAAGAGAATTGTTTTGCACTTAAACTTTTATTTGACCTGAAGCATATGGTGGTGGACCAACAAATTCATCTGCTTCTAGTTATTTCTAAGACTAGGTAATTACATAGTTTTGTAACATTTTGTATTACGGTTGCTTACATCTTTGCTATTCTAAATATTTAGTCGCCATGATCGCTCCAACTCTCCTGAGCAGTAGGGCGCCCAGCGAGCTGGGAGATTAAGTGACTTGCCCACAGTCATACAGAATTAGTGCAGAAATGAGGGTAAAAACAAGGAGAAGCTTATTCCCAATATAGCACTTATCCAAAGACCACCTCGTGGGAGCAGTACAACCATACATTTAGCCAAGAACTGACACGTGCAGGCTGCGTCTGAATCAGATATAACCGGTGTGTGTGATTTTCATATCTCTCTGTTAACTCAGTACTTTAAATCCTGCACAAGCATAGTTCTTGTGGCTGTGTGGCACTTTTAAGGGAGCCCAAAGCCGTATTCATTCCTTTTTCATCAGTTTTAGATACAGTATAGGTAACATCCTTCATACAACTCTAATCCAAATGGATTTCAGTCTAATAGCAGGGCAGATCAAGTTTATGTTTGTTCAGTTTAACTGTTACAGTGCCCACTAGAAAAACGCAATCACCAACCACCAGGAAAAGCAGTTTCATTGTAAGTGGAGAAGAAAATGTCTCTTATAAATAAACCTTCTGTCTGTCTGTCTTCCCACCCCCCGCCCCCGCTTAAATCTGCCTCATTCAGAACTTTGTTCATCCTGGAATTGAACCCATCATTGAGCTGGATGCCTTACTTTGCACTTAGAAATGCCATAACATGAAGAAACACTGAGAACCAAAATGTTAGGCTGTATAATGCCTTTCTGCATAGTAGCGAGTGGAGCAAAGCAATTATAACAACAGTAAATTGTTGAAATTTCTGAAAAGCTTGGTGAGTAAGCTCTTTAGAAATGGTTCCCACCCAGGAATGGTGTTTTTTTTCCTTCTCACACAATAGCAGTCTCACTGTCTAATTCTATCTATGGTACGCTATGAATACGAATGGTTTAGAAAGCGTGCTGGGTGGCAGTATCTGGGTGATTTCGTTCGAGGACCAACGTGTGTAAATAAAAATGATAGCCCGCCATAGCTCTCTATGGGACACTATTTGCCCAAACACAGAGCCCACCTCTTCCCACAGCGAAGTCTGCTGAAGCAGAAGAGCAGCGCTGCATGTCTCACGTGCAAAAAGTAGCGTTGCTCCCGTGTTTAAAATCATGTTCAAATGCAAGTCCTCCTGTCTCTCTAAGCCCCCAGCGTCTCAGTTCCATGAGGGAGCTTAACTTCACTTCATGAAGAAGTCTTAGTTATCTAGCACAGACTCTTTCCACGTCCCTTTTCCCTTCCTAAGTGTACTCTCTGTCTGTGCCTGTTCCCTTTCCCTTTGTAAGCCGCAGGGTGGGGTGAACAGGAGGCAGGGAAGCAGACTGCTTGGGTGGGGCCCCCTCACAGTGCACCGCCGTGTGAGGCCGGCCAGTGTCCACAACCCTCCTGGCCTTGGTGTTCTCGAAATTACATAGAACACAGGGCTGAATATATAAAGCACAGCATGGCATCTTATTCCTCTCATTAGTCCTTCCCTTTGGCTTCTGAGGAAGAAGCCTCTCTTTTTTTTTTTTTTTTTTTTAAACATGTCTAAATGGCTGTCCGTCAGTTATATCTCAAGAAAGCTGGGGGGAAAACCCAACAAGTCTAAATGTACGCTGGGCCCTCCAATGTTCCTCTTTATCCTTAAATATTGAGCCTCTCAGTTTGGACTGACCTCCTACTCACAGATGTGTATCAGTCTCCTATTTCCTTAAAAGGCAGTTAGCAACTGTTGCAAAGGACTGCTGTTTACTCACCTGCCCCATCTCTCCCCTCTTCTTTACCCCAGACCTCAGTGGAGGCCTCTACGTCTCCTTCTGTGAATCGATGGAAACCATCTGGCTCATTTTTCTCCTGTCATGACCTCAGTTTGCTCACCTGGAAAATGCCAGGAAGGGAAGAGAGGAAGGGAGGGTCTTAGGGATCAATGTGTTTAAGGGAAGGAACGCTTTGAGCTCTCAGAGCCTTTTCTGCTTAAACGTGAGTCTGAGACTCCAAGTTGCCGCCGGCCCCATCTCTGCTGCCGGTCGTCCTGTGAGCACACCCACCATGGTGCTGCCTGTGTCTGCATCCCTGTGATCTCAGCCAGCCCCGCACTTTCCACCACAGCCGCATTTAGGGAATGTACACATCAGTGTCCCCCACGCTGCTCTAATCTTCAGCCTCTAATTCCATGACTTGCGATGCCTCTCGAACACCCCTCCTGGGTAGCAAAAAGCTAGCACATCAAATTTAACAGCTTCCTCACTACACGTAGTCCCTCCTCCTAACTTCACCCATGCTACTACTATTCTTCTGGTTACCAAGACGCGAAATCTTAGTATCACATTTGCCGCTCGCTGGTCTCCAAAAGCCTATTTCTGACTCTACATTAGCTCTCACATTATTACTTCCTGCACATCCTGCATCCAATGTAAGAGATTTCTAACTATTCCAAGCAAGGGAAAGTAAGAGATTGTCTCTTGTTTGGAGTAATGTTGTTAAGGTCTTAAACTGTTTCTTCTCCATCCACTCCCTTATGCAAAAATTGCAAGAATGTCTTCTTTTAAGACATAGGTTTGTTGTATCATTTCAGTGCTCAGAAGTCCTTAATGGATCCCTCATTGCCCAGTAGAAAACACATACTCCTTGGGCAGAGCTGCCACTGTGTGGCACGTACCCGCTGGGGTCAAGCAGCATGGCAGCCCTGTCTTCCCTATGGTCTTATGTCAGCTATTCGCCACCTCCCATCACAGCCTTGCTTCTCTTTACTTCTCATCTTGTTTCCTACACTGAATGTAGTCTGTCTCCTGCGGCTGTACCCTCATAACGTTGTGGACCCCTCCAATGATGGTCTGCCGCATTCTGCCCCTGATCGTCAAGGTGTTGTAGGTCCTCTACTCTACCATAATCTCTCTGAACATGAGAGCTACGTTAGCTTCCTCTTTGAATTCTCCCCAGCGTAGAGTGCCAACCATATGTTGTACATAGTAACTCATATTTATTGAATGAATTGATATATTATCTAATATATCTTATTTTTAATTAGAGCCCCCAAAAGATGATTATCAAAGTTAGGGACACAAAAATGTCTTATAAAATGTATATGATGACTATACCTTACTTCTCTGATTTTCTACCAACATAATGTTTTAAAATATTCTTCTATTTTCACACCCCATCTTTGGTGAATACAGGCATGCCTTGGAGACACTGTGGGTTCAGTTCTAGACCACTGCAATAAAGCAAATACCATAATAAAGCAAGTCACATGAATTTTTTGTTTTTCCAGTGCATATAAAAGTTATGTTTACACTATATGGTAGTCTATTAAGTGTGCAATAGCATTATGTCTAAAAAAGAAAATGTACATACCTTAATTTAAAAATATTGCTAAAAGATGCTAATCATCATCTGACAACACAAGGTTGCCACAAACCTTCAATTTGTAAAAAAAAAAAAAAATGAATTATCTGTGAAGCACAATAAAGCAAGTTTCATTAAAATGAGGTATGCCTGTAGTACATAGCCATCTGGGAAAGTGTGAGTCATATCTCACAGTATATAGTGCCTCTAAGCTTTTAAAATTGGAATCCTTGTTTTATAATGTTAAGAGATTACTTTAGTCATAGTTTGAATTTCGAACTCTTAGCAACTAATAATATACCTTTAGTTGATTTTGAAATACACATTTAGCAATATTAATTAAAGTAAATGCAAGGCATTTGAGCATTGAAATTTTGCTGTGACAGTTCTTTTGAATACAGCAAATCACTTCTTAAACCATGACTTCTACTAGATAAGCTCCCTCTTAAGAGGTAAAATCTTATTTCAAAATATCTACAGGAGAGCCATCTATTGCTGATAGATTTTTTTTCATAGTATAATTGTCCTTTTATTGAATTATTAGTACATTCACATAATTTAACATGAGGGATGTTCCTTTCTTAATCTTCTATCTTCCCATTTCCCACACCATCAAAATAAATAACCACTGACGTCGTTTCTTCATTTTCCAGAGTTTATAGATCCTTATTCCCTCCCCCATTTTTTCTTTTTACAAAAGATGACATACTGATCTGCTCCTCTTTTTTCACTTGGAGATCTTTCACATAAGTACAAAGCTGCCTCATTCATTTTCATGGTTGTATAGTGTTCCATTGTGTAGATGCTTCATAATTCAATTCAGCCGTCTCCTATCGCAAGGTGTTTTGCTTTAGTTTTTTTTTCCTATTGCAAACAATGCTTCAATAAAGAGTCTCATACAAATATTTTGTATGAGACCAAGTGCAGTGGAATTTCTGGATTAAAAAAAAAAATGTAGTATATGCATGGACTTCCCTGGCGGTGCAGTGGTTAAGAATCCCCCTGCCAGTGCAGGGGACGCAGGTTCGATTCCTGGTCCGGATAATCCCACATGTCTCAGAGCTTGAAGCCCGAGCACCTAGAGCCCATGGTCCGCAACAAGAGAAGCCACCACAACAAGAAACCTGTACACCACAACAAAGAGTAGCCCCCACTCGCAGCAACTAGGGAAAGCCCGTACACAGCAATGAAGACCAAACACAGCCAAAAATTTAAAATTAATTAACTAATTAATTAATTAAAATAAAATAAAATAAAGAAAGAAAAGAAAAAGAAAACCTCAGGCTGAGAATTAAAAAAAAAAATGTAGCATATGCATTTGTAATTTTAATAGATATGCCAAATTGCACTCTATGGGTGTTATAACAACTTACATTATCATTGTCTAAATATTAGAGTGTCTGCTTCACTCTAACTTGATCACACTTTCAGATTTTGGTCAGTTTGACAAATGAAAACAATCTAAGTAGTTTTTTTCATGTATTTAAGAGCCATTCATATTTTCTTTTTTCATGAACCATTTGTTAGAACTTTTCCTGGTATGAGGTAAGAGGTATTGATACAAATTAATTTTTGTCAGTTGGCTCATCGTGTATTGAGTAGACAGCCCATCTTTATTCTACTGATTTGAGGTGGCTTTTCTATTATATAGTAAATTCATGCATGTAGTTGAGTCTATTTGCAGATTTTCTATTCTATGGTCTTTCTGTTCCTGTACTAATATTCCATTGTTGTAATTTTTCCAATGCTTTAATACACTGTAGTATCTATTAGTGCTAATCTTTCCTCATTGCTCTTCCAGGCTATTTCTGTTAATTTTTCTATTTGAACTTTAGGATAACTTGCCAAACCCCATAAAACAAATATTTCCTAGTATTCTTTTACTGATATTATACTATATTTCTGAACTAACTTATAGAGAATCAATATATAAATGATATTAAGTCCTGTTCTTCAAGAACATGGTATGTATTTTCGTTTCTTCAAGTCTTCTTTTGTGGTTTTCAGTAGTGTTTTAAGGTTTTCTTCTTACATATCTTGCATATTTCTTGTTAAAACTTGTTACTAAATATTTATTATTAGTTATGTTTCATGTTGCTGTTATAATGGAATGTTTTCTTCTATTATATTTTCTATCTGGTGGGAGACTTTCTAAACAAATAAAAATGAAATATGGCATATCAGAACCTATAAAATATAGCTAATGCTGTGTTAACAGGAAAATTCTTAGCCTTAAGTATGTCAGTAAGTATATAAAATATATTTAAATGAAATAAGTTAGATTTGAGAGATGAGTAAGTTATAAAAGTACCAACAAAATAAATTTAAGGAAAGCAAAAGAAAGTTATTAATAAAGAGCAGAAAATAGCAAGTTAAGAAACAGAAAACATTAGAACTGAGAAAATCAAAATCCAGTTTTTTGAAAAGACAAAAAAACAAATTGGTCAAAGAAAAGAGTAAAGCACATAATAAATGCAGAATCATACAGAGGATTAAGAGAATCATAAATGACTACTTTGTTTAATTCTTTGTAAATAAGTTTGAAAAACTGGAAAAATGTAATTTATAAAAAACTGATCACAGAAAAAATAGAAAATCAAAATAGACTGATATTAAAAGAAGAAAATAAGAATGCTGCCCCCCTTCCCAATAAAATGAGCATCATGCCTAAATGGCTGTAGAGAGGAATTCTAACAAATATTTAAAGCTGTTAAAAATTGTTCCAAAGCATCAGTGGAGAAAAGAAATTTGCAGCTTTTTTGGTATGAAGTGAGTACTATATTGCTACCAAAACTTGATGAGAGTCATGCTAAAAAAAAATAAAACTAGTTTCACTAATGAGTATCAACACAAAAGCCCAATTAAAATATAAAACAGAAATCAGGAGTAAGAATACATCTTGACCAAGAAAGTTTTATTCCAGGGATGCAAGAGTGGCTATTTTTCATTTAGGAAGAAATCCGCTTCAGACACATACATCTATGCACAGTCCACATGCCGTCCTGATGGCATCTCATCAAATACTGATTGGCACCCAGTTTCCCCTGATGTAGCTGTGGTGTCAGTACTTTCAACTATTATCATTTATAGCAGAAAATAATAGATTTAGTAAACAATTTGATAAAATAACTAAGAGTTAGTTGTATTTTTTAAAATTAAACTGTATGGCATTTGTGTCTACTGTAGCTTTTCTTAATATCTGATATTTTCATGAGTGAGAGTGTTAAGAATGTAAGGTGTGGGAGGTGACAGGCTAGGGGTTCCAGCATCCTGCTCATGAAGGCTGAGTCGCTCTGAGAAAAACTAGCTGGAAGCAGACACAAATAGGAAGGCTGCTGTCTCCTGAAGCCTCTTAGGGTCTGTCTCTGGTTTCGACTCAGCAGTAGCATCAATTGATAGAATGCGCTTTGGGAGAATCATCAGGAATAAATTGTGGCACGTGTGCCAGTGTTTGAAATTCCAGAAACCTCAGCATGCAGTTATATTCAAGGTCTCCATCTCAAGAGTATGTTGTAAATGGAGTCATGATTTAATACCTCAACAAAACCCGTGTTAAGGCAGATATCCTACTCTAGGTAATCACTTTGATTGAAGTTTCAGGATATATTATATGTGCATTATTAGAGTGACAGCCAAATTATACAATATTTTAAGGCCTCATTGAAGCGTAGGCTTTGAGGCTTGATTGTAACAAATAAGTTCTGAAAATCGACACAGCAAACACATCAGACCATCCTGCAGTGCTTCAGGGCAGGATGGCTCTTGTTAACCATGGGCTTGAGCAGTCTTTGTCATGAAGTGAAAATAAGTCATGGAAACAGACGAGGACAGGTGATAAAGTAATCTGAATTGAAAATCACTTTGGGGTATATTTGGCATTCACAGGGCATACTGACATTTTTTTTAACTAACATAGTAAAACTCTTTAGATAACCAAATAAATTATTATTTCTGTCTGAACAGCCTCATTTTGTGAGAACAAGGTCAACAGTCAGTGGTGACCAGAGAAAGGTGATAAAGCAAGAGGTGGGATTTCTCACACAGTTTAAAGCTACCCTGAAAAGAGATTGCACATAAGCACACTCGTATCAGTTTTCCAGCCAGATGTAGCAACAGGTAGGTTCCTATATGACTGCTGTAATCAAAGAAAATAATGTCAGGTGATTCATTTAAAACGGATAGGAACAGCCATGAAATGACTCCTTTTGCCATATTTCCCAATAAGCATAGGAACAATGGAGGATATAATAACTTCTTTCATCAAGTCCACACCCAAACTAAAAAAGTAGACATCCTCTAGAACTCATTTCTCTGCTGTAATGTAGAAGTACCCTTACCATCAGAAAGCCCTTCCTATTTTCTGGAAAAAGTTAATACTGTTTTATCTTAAGCTTTTTTTTCCTCTCTCTCTGAGGACAAATAGTACCTACAAACACATCTAACTCTTGAAAGCATTATATGTAAAGACATATTGTTACACATGTTTGGAAATAAACATTTCAGCCCATGTTCAGCTGTGAATCACTTCATTACAGCGTTAATTCATAATGTTAAATGCTTGAGAATGTTTTTACTGTGCATGTTCTTATACATGCACCTAGTCTTAAGGGAATAATTGCAACTAGAAATGCTCTTATTATTTGGTAAAGCTAGAAGAAATTTAATTAGCAGGGGTCACAGTGAACCTTTATAGAGTAAACAAAGAAAAAATAATTTTTAAAGTCTTTGTAAGATAGTAATAATTCAAGGCTGTGCTGAATTAAAACTTGGTTTTGAACGAACAAGAAACAGCCATAGGTATAATGTATTTTGTAGTGTTAGAGTTGGTGTTGGTGTCTAATTACTGTAAGCCATCACACTTCGAGTAAAGCATCAGAGAGTCTTCTTGTGCCTGCAAAGCTCTGTGACAGTCTATTGTAATGCATTTCAACCAACTTATAAATCATTTTGCAGAGACTAATGATTTATTACTGCTGTAATGAACTTCACAAGCATCAATACATTAGTATCCACTTTGAAAAGAAACTTGTCAGGTCCCATTGGAATGATGATCAGATTACTATTGTTATTAATGACCCTGATCAGCTCTTTGGATCTATGAATAACCTTTTTAGATGACAGAGGTCTTCCATTTGGGAGAAATTCAATGCATATGTAAAATAAAAGTATGTGCTCTTCTTTTTCCAATCCCTTTATTAATGCCAGAGATTGTTGTCAGCTGGACAACAGAACTTGGAAGCTTCAAAATTATTTTAAAATCTACCTAATTCAACCCTATTAAAATCTGGTGAATACATCTTGAAAGGATATTGTCATTACAATTACTTTTCTCTATGTTACTAAATTATGGTGTTTTCTTTCTTTCTACTTGAAGCCTCAGCTGGACCCTAGTGGTTTGACTAAAATAGAAATTACCATGTTTGGGCTTCTTCTTTTTTTTTTTTAATGTTCAGTGATGTCAGACATTTGACCTGTGAGGCTTTTAAAACTGACCTTGTTGCTTCTTTCCATTCATTAAACTACAACCTTTGCTCTCTTGTCATAAAAGATAAATGAAGATTCACAGAATCTTTGTTTAAGAGAAGATTTATTGTTTACATTAATGTAGATTAAGTGGAAAGATACCAATTATTTTTCAAGTGAATCAGATGTCTTCTTTGAGGTTTCAATTTATGGCCTGTTTCTCATTATTATAATTTCTGCATACTCGGTAGACCTTTTTCAAAAAGTAACATACAAATGAACAATTTTCATGGAAACCCCACATTCCATACTTTTTCTACTTAACCAAACAAGTTCTAACATATGATGTTTTTCCATAAGTGATTAAAATTGGGCTTGAAAATGGTAGTTTTCATTCTACAAAGTTCTCACAATGATTAATGTCCATATAGGATTAAAACTTTGGAGAAAAATTTTGAAACCAGAGTGATTATTTGTAGATTTAGAAAATGGCTTTTAAGAAGAGAAGTTTTAGTGTAGTTTATTATAGTTCAACTTCCCAAACTAAACATTTTTATCATTAGCCACACACACACACAAAAATAGTGAAATCAGTCATTTTTAATATAAAATTTTTAAAAGTTTTAATGGGCCACATGGAGAGAATATAATGGAATAAAACAGACTTTTTTAAAATGTATGATCTGAAAGGAAACAAACAGGTCCTGTAATCAAAGTCCTTTATTTTACTGGTGAGAAAACTGAGGCCTGGCAGAGTCTAAGGCATGTCTTCCTGTCAGAGGTCAGAGCCCACTGGTGACATGGAACCCAGAGCTGGGGGTTCCTGTGCTGATATCACATAGGACATCACATGGGAACTTTGAACTCTACAGTGGTTGTAACCCCAGAGCCTAGCACTGTGCCTAATCACTGCTGAGAAAGCCATAAGGACACAGATTGCTGAGAAGACAGAATGAAAGACAAAGCACGGAACAGGTGGGGTCCCACATGTGACCTTAGAGCCTCTTCTGATTCTTCGTCTCTCATTTGAACACCTCCACCTTTGTCTCATGGTTTACCTTGATAATGATTTTATTCATAAATGGATATTTGCAAGTGAGGCCTTGTTTTTCTTTACCTTAAAGAGTGGAATCTCCGATTTGGGTGGATATTTCTCTCATGAATTCTATAGTTCCAACAGTAAATAAAGCTTGTGTGGGACACTTTGATGAATCTTGGAGTTGACAGTGACACACCCAGTTATCCCTCTCCCTGTTGCAGTAACCTGTCTGTAACTTGCCTTTCATGTCATTATCAAGCGTGTGTATTAACATTCTCAGTGATAGGCGCTGACTTCTTTGCATGGCAGCCTGTTCTGATACCACACAGTCTGTTGGTAAAAGGTCTTTTTTTTTTTTTTTTTTGTGCGGTACGCGGGCCTCTCACTGTTGTGGCCTCTCCCGCTGTGGAGCACAGGCTCCAGACGCGCAGGCTCAGCGGCCATGGCTCACGGGACCAGCCGCTCCGCGGCATGTGGGATCTTCCCGGACCAGGGCTCGAACCTGCATTCCCTGCATCGGCAGGCGGACTCTCAACCACTGCGCCACCAGGAAAGCCCTAAAAGGTCTTTTTAATGTTGAACTTGAACCAGGCTTTTTTATTTTTTCAAAATTGTAGTGACATTGGCTGTGTGTTCTTTGAGGAAACGGGTCAGTCTCTAGTGAAATCAGTCTAGGACCATCTTCTTGTTCCATACATATGCCGTCTTAGGGTTTGTGTGGCTAGAAAACAAGAGTGGCTATTTTCTCTACAAGTCACAGTCACCAGGCATGTGCTGTGACATCGTGAGATGGCACTGGAGTGGTAAAGTGGGGTTCTAGTCACTTTCTCAGTTACATTGACCTCGGGCAAGTTATTGCCCCTCTCTAAGTAGTGGTTGCCTCTTCTGAAAAAAAGTGAACATCATGCCTTCCCTATCTGCCTTACAGGGTAGTTTTATGCTGGAGATGATGCATAATCAAATTAGATAATAATAACCGCAGGTCCCTTAGCCGGTTGTGATATTGTGACTCGGTGTACATGTCGTTTTACCAGAACTAGAGTGTAAGCTCTTGGCCCCCTGGTCGGCGGTTCTCATATGCCCATGTGAGAATGGGTGCTAGTTAACTCAAGTTCTTAGTGCTCCTCACAAAAATAAGGAAATTTTTGTTCATAAAGCAAGATTTATTCCTTTTTGAGGATAATGCTTTATTCAGACACATCCAGATTTCATTAGTATTAAAATATCTTTTATGAAATAGTGATGAGCCAGTAATCATGTTTGCAGTGTACTCATTTAATAATATTAAAAGTTGGTAAATCTCTGTCATTTCCATCATTTGGAAGAACTTTGTTGGTGGTGAAACCCTAAAGTTTGGGTATCTGTGATGTACATCTTTACAGCTCAATTCTCACCCCACCCCTGCCCCCTCACTCCAGGAAAATCCCTCCTTTATAAGTGAGAGAGTGGCATGGGCATATATACACTACCAAATGTAAAATAGATAGCTAGTGGGAAGCAGCTGCACAGCACAGGGAGATCAGCTCGGTGCTTTGTGACCACCTAGAGGGGTGGGATAGGGAAGGTGGGAGGGAGAAGCAAGAGGGAGGAGATATGGGAACATATGTATATGTATAACTGATTCACTTTGTTATACAGCAGAAACTAACACACCATTGTAAAGCAATCATACTCCAATAAAGATGTTAAAAAAAAAAAAAGAAAGAATCCACGAAGTCAAAAGAAGACATGAGAAACAGAGTTTATGGTACTGAAAAATATTCAGTAGTCTACACTAAACCAGATTAAATTGCTAGGACTTTTAAGATGACAGCAGTGGTACAAGGAGAAGAAGGGAAGTTTTTGCTATAGCCCAGCACCACAGCTTTGTTGATGCTCAGTTTCTGAAAGCACTTTTCAGAAGAAGCTTTCTTCAGAGGTTTTGATGACTAACATCAAACACCAATGAAGTTTTTTATGGTTCTTTAGTTTCTCAAGAGTCTAGATTTCTTTCTTTCTTTACTCACCTCCAATATATTCAGTCCTTTCTTCTGAATATAACAGAACCACGTTAGAATAGTGAATAAATGTCTCTGGCTTTTAGTTTTTGTAAAAGAAAAAAGGAAAGGATTTAACTAGATAATATGTAATATCTATGTAATAATATATAATCCAATGTGTAGTAAGTAGCACAATATGATAACAATAGGTATGTGCTGTATAATGATAATAAATTGCTCAAAGCTTATGTTAATAAATAAAAGGCCCACAAGAATTATCTGTTAAATAAATTAATCAGTTGGGGATGTGTTTCCTTTAGAGGCTAGATGGTGTATTAGTCACATTTTTAAGGTAGCTGCTCATACTTTCAATATGTGCAGCTGAATTGATCAAAAGTAAGACTCTCAGTAGGTCCCATAAATCCAGTTGCTTCTTCTCAAGTAACGCTACATCAAAGCATCAATTACTTAGTTGGATAGCACAGAACTTTTATTTGTAATAAGATTCAAAGGTAATCTTAGGTCCACATAAGTACTTTTCAGCTCATTGTTTTGCTGTGCGCTCCCTCACCATCCCAGGCCATTCACATCCCTATTCCTCTCATTTGCTTTGGTGTGTTTAGCTTTTAGAGTCTTTATTCTAGTAAAAAGAAAGAGAATGCCCACATTTCCTATTATTTGATAACCCATCTAGTATCCACTAAGAGGATATTCAGCCATCGCCATTCTGGTCTTTTCTCATCTACCTCCAGGTGGAAAAATAAAATCTGAAGTGTGTAAAAACTCTCTCCAGCTACTGGCTGTAATAATAGTAGTCACCCTTTGTTAAGATCTAAATATACGCTAGATCTTTTGCACATTTTATTTATTTCTCGCAGCTCTGTGCCATTGGGTCTTATCATCCCCCAGCTTACATTTTGGGAACTCGAGCTCGCGTTGTTAAATAACCTGCCCTCCCTCTGCGGCGCCGTCATCAGCCTTGCTTCCCCAGGACTCTGACTTCTGGGCAGGCAGGAGCAACTGGCACGTCTCCGTCCTTCCCTCTATCTTTAGGGCTGCCTGTATGTGCCTCTACAAGCCTCCCAGGCAGCAGGAATAATCTCATTCTAGACTAGCAGCTGTGTAGGCCGTTCTCGTTCTCTTCAGAAATCAATTTCCTGGTGAACCAGTCTTTCTTTTTGAATGTTCCAAGACAGATCTGAACAGTTTTAAAAGACACTGAAGGTAATAAACCATAATAACCCCTTATTCGGTTCTGTTTGTTAAAACAAAGAGAGTAATAAAAAGAGAAGTGTCAGAAAAGGCCCCCCCCCCCCCATGCCTAGGTTCTATGTGTGGTGGCGCTACAAAATTTGTTTTAATTCTTGGGGATCAAATAACTAAAATATGTATCCTGAGATTTGTCATAGAAAACTGGTCCAATAGAGCCTAATTTGTTTTGCAATTTGATCAACTACAAACTTAAGGTTTTGTTTTGTTTCCTTTCATTTCGTTTTTAAGAAATGCTTTGTTTGTTACAAGCCAGTCCCTTGATTTTTTCAGGGAATGAACGTGGCATTTCCCAAAGGACTAGTCAGCCACAATGAAGAATTTATTAGACAGCTAGATTACATGGTTGAGCACTCATGGGGCATATACTTTTTTCACTTATAATAAAGTGTATTTGCCTGATGTAATAACTATGACAAAAAATATGTTGCTTCACGTACTCTCTGATACACAAAATTAGGTGATTCCTTTTGGTTTAAGCAGGAATTAGAGAGGTTTTCTTGAAATGCTCATTTGGATAAAGTTAATTTTTATTCTTTGGGGAGAGCGTCTGACTTTTACTTAAAATTCTGGAAGGCTGGAGGGTAATTTCTAAATTATATGCACTAATTGACATTTCATTTTAGCCATGATGGCAAAGCTATCTAAAATAAATGACCATAGAAACATAGAGATTCTTAGCTATCATGCCAATAGTGCAGTATGCTTTCTGTAGCAAATATCAAAGCATCGTTGATTCTATAGAACTCTAATTGGAGGTCTTTGCACATGAATGTAGCTCTTAATGGAAATGAGATTTTATTCATTTTCCTTCTGTTGCATTTACCCAAACACAATTCTTATGTGAGGCTCTCTGTACTGGCAAAGAATAAAATATTCTCAACAAATGCCTTCACAAAGCCTTATTTCCTTTTCAGCCGAAAGAGAGCTGGGAACTACGGAAAGGCACTGGGAATGTTACAGGACCCAAAAAAGGGACGGAAAAATTGAATTCCTATCAAAGATAAACCAAGCTGACTGTGTTAGGCCAAGAACACATTGCTCTGTTGTCATTGCTGTGAAATAGAATTTGATTGATGATTTCTCTATTTTCAAATGACCTGGTTTATCCCAACATACATCTAAGAATGAAGTAATTAATTATTTCAGAGCAAATTAAGAAAGAAAAACGGGTAAACCTCAGTGATTTTAAGGATGACTGAGACGATAGACCTAAAATTCTAGTTTCTTTCTGAACTCACAAAAGATTTCTCTGGGGGTTTTAAGAAAGGATGTTACACAAGCACGTTCTCTACAGAATGTTGTTTGGCCTTGGCTGTGGCACTACTCCCTGTTCTTCTGATGAACTTGGGGAGGGCAAAGAAGATTCTAGATTTTCTCTTTTCCTCTAAGAACCACCTGACTCTGAGTCATTGCTTATTTCCTGTAAAGAAGAAGAAAGAGCTGTCAGTGAAGATGAGCTAAACTAGAGGTTGCAGGCACTTCCGGTGGTACGTTTCAGACCTGAATTCTTCTGGAACCGAAGAGCGAATCTTTAGGCGCCACGGTTGCTGAGAACATTTGGATACCTGGTATTCGCTTGGGAATCAGTATCTGATTCTCTTATTCTGCTTCCTGCTTGGAGATAGAGTCAGGATACCCTCCAGCAGCACCAGTGTCATCCCCGTTACCCTGAGCAATCAGAATAGAAGGTGTAGAGCAGGCGAAAGCAAGTGCCGCATTCTCCCGCCGCTTTTTGTTTAACGTGCTGGCTTTCCCCAAATATTCGACTACTTCTGCAGTGAAACAGAGGCTGTTGCTGGATTTAAAAAGTGTTTGGCAGGCCTGCACCTTTCAGTACCCTGTGTGACTTCGTATTTGCTTTGGATGACAAACATGTATTTTCCTTCTGCCTGAAGAGACTGTTTGTTTTGTGAAGTACAAGTTAAAAGCGACTGAACCTAACGTGGAGGATGTTCTTTCCGATCCTTGATTACATATATCTTGGCTGTTGTGAGCTTTATTGGCTTATGTACAGTGCTGTGGTTCCACTAACTGTGTGAGCAAACGGCAGGCAAGGTTGCAGGGTTATTAAAAAGGCTCGTTGATTCTCTCCTTCACAAGATTGGAAAGTGAATACAGTTACTGTAATCAGGGTGGACCAATGCAGAATTAGTAGAGTTTAGAGGAATTCGTGCTGGACCTCTAGCACATTCCCTCTAGCGCTACTATAATTAACAACATTGGGGCTTTTATTTGCTTTTCTTGTTTGATGCATGTATTATGTTAAACGGCATGTCACCATTTCACTGCTGTTTTTAATGTATAAAGACTACATGAAGATCTGCCCCATGTTTATGGAAGAATTATATGAAAATAATATATAATGTTGCTATAGACCATCTAGACACATCATTGTAATAATTAATAAAAAGGAAGACATATGGAAAATTTTTTCGTAATGAAAAGCACAATTGTGAAATTTGGTTTCAGCTTTGGCTCCTTTTGTAAACTGAGATCTCAGGAACTAGGACATAAATCATTCTATAACCGTAATCCTTTAGTCAAAATACAGTCTCCATAAATATTTCAGCAGCATTTGTGGTGCTTTTAATTCTACATCACTTCACTTTAGTTCACTTCAGAGTTAAATTATTAATGTCTCTTCCTAAAAGTTCAAAATACAATATACTGAAGAGACTTTACTACTTGGAATTCAGAACAGCCTCTGGATGTCTGAAAGTATATTGTTCATGTTTATTTGCATTTCTAGGAGAAAAACAGAATGGGCTAGGCAAAATTGTAACTATCCCCATCCACCCAGCAGAGTGCCAGACATGTAGAAGGCACTGCATGAATAGTTGTGGAATGAAAATTCTAAAACACGAGTTTTTTATTCCAGCCTTTTAAGTATCCTTCTTTTCTGCTCCTTGAACACCTAGACTCTTTCATGCTGCCCACTAGTTGCACATAGCTGGGCGTCTGTATCCTCTCTGCTCCCCACTCCCCCCGCCCCCTGCCCAGGAACGTCCACATCCTCTTCCACTCTCCTTCAAAACCACATTTGCTCAGTGAAACTGATCACATAAACTCTAAAAGGAAAGCAATCAGATTAAAGTAATTCAAACAGAGATGTGCATGATTATGGCTGGCTTCATATATTTACTGTTGCCCTTTTCTCCCCCATTTTAAAAGAGAAAAATGTTAATCCAAATTAGTGATTGCCTAAGGGTGCATTTTACCCAAGGTACTTGGAGTCTGGAGAGCTGCTATAGACCTCCTCAAATCATAACACATTCTGTTCTGCCCACCAATACCCAAGACTGACCTGATTTAACAACCTTATTCTCATGCTGAAATTCAGGCCGATAAAAAAATATATATATGTATGTAATTTCTATCATATATATATATATATATATATATATATATATATATATATTTTTTTTTTTGTGTACACGGGCCTCTCACTGTTGTGGCCTGTCCCACTGCGGAGCACAGGCTCCGGACGCGCAGGCTCAGCGGCCCTGGCTCACGGGCCCAGCCGCTCCGCGGCATGTGGGATCTTCCCGGACCGGGGCACGAGCCCGTGTCCCCTGCATCGGCAGGCGGACTCTCAACCACTGCGCCACCAGGGAAGCCCTCTATCATATATTATTAAATAAATACCTATATTTTCATTTGGAGGTACTTATGTATTTTGTGGAAATGTTTATGTTTAGAAGTATTTATCTCTTTACTTAGTTTATTAATGAAATATTATCACCTGACAGAAAAATGAGGCATCCTTGGAAGCTTTATCAAATATCTTGGGTTAAGTACATGAAGAAAAAAAATAATCTAGAAGAACTTGAGAGACAAGTCTATCTGTCTTAAGCATCACTTACAGCTTCGATGATCCTGACTTAAAGCTGTTCATTCATTCTTTTGTAACTCACACAATATACATTTGTGAACGGCAGTCCCAAAATGGGAAAACCTAAGGAATCATCTGGTCACACCCCTATTTTAGAGAACAAAATCTTAAGCTTAGAGACGATTTGTGATTGTCTATTGTGGCTAACCTAGAGGTGAGTGCAGCTCTTCTGATCTGTCCTGAACTTGTCAGGACATGCGTCGTGCCTGCCCTCACTCCTGTTTGCTCTCACTGCACACGAAACCAGTTGCCAAAGAGTGTCGCCAAAAATGTTAAAGATATTTTACCAGAAGAATTTTGGTTTAAGTTATTCTAATGGACAGCCAGGAGATTGTAAATCATGGTCTTTTTAATTATTAGTGCTCTATTTTAGGTTGTTTTACTATTCTAAGAGGAAATTTCTTTTCTGAGTCTGCCCTGGAAAAAAAGTCACTGAGTTCAGAACATCTTCTTTGAGAAACTTGATGGCAGAGAGCAAATGCAAAATATTAATGAGTTACTCTGCCAGTGCATCCCTCACCTGGCGGACGATCCATGTAACACCTTCATCCTTGAGGTCTTTAAGTGACTTAAGAAGAGTTTCTAAGGAAGATAAATTCTTGACTCAGCAGAATCTCTGAAATGCATGCTGGCTCACCATGTTAGGAGCCGCTATCTCTATTTTTACAAAAAATGAAAGAAATGTCTGAAAAAAAATAAAATCTCCTTAGTAGTCTTCCCACATGTGACACGGATGCAGTGACAGAATTCATCACTAGAAAGGGCTTGTACTTAGTCCCAAACACTAAAAAGTACTATCGAAAGGCACTGTGAACTCTGATTTGTACTTGAAAGGCCTTCTGTGTGCTCACTGACCTCTAGAACAAATGAAATGTAGGAATCTTCCTCTTGAGTGTTTAGATAGAGCCTTTAGGGTGGAAGAGATAGACACAATCTCCAAAGGTCTCAGTTATAACAGGGACTCCAGCCTTCTGGTGTTGGACACCCCACATGTTTTTGCATCATTTGCAACACGTTTATCTCCTCCTAAACGTTTTTCATGGCGTAATATCTGTGTTTCAAATTAAAATGGATTAAAATTAATTTTGCCTTCAGCGTTTTGCAATATCCATTGAGAGTTTTAGACATCTTTCTTTGGGGATTGAGTCTAATACAGATAGACTTTCTCCTCTCAATAAACAGTACGTGGTTCTCATCCTTGGCTCTGCTTTTCTAATCTTGGCTCAGAAATGCCTCAAGTCGGTGACTCCAGAAGCCAGAATTACCTTAGAGCTCTCAGTCTTAGGAAGCCAAGATGTATCCCTACCACTGTCTACCCACACACACTCAAAACACCCCTCAGACCCGTCCTCCAAAACAAAATAAAAATCTAAAAAGGCACCCCTGTATTTCTGTGGAAAGTAAAAAATTCCCTCACAGAAAGTTTAATACCCACGTTTTACACATCTCCTAGGGGATAACGAAAACACGGGTGGGCTTGTTCACACAGTTGCAGCCCTTAGCAATCGGGTGGAGTGTGTGCCAGGCACCGATGGATGAAGCCCCTTACAGTAGACTCACTAGCCAGGTAAAAGGGACACTCTGGGAGTTTGTGTGCCTTCAGTATGATTAATGATAGGGTCCAGCTCCTGTCACACTTGGCCAACAAGGAGTCCTCATCTATCTTGGTGAGAAAAAGTGCTGGCGTTCGGGTTGTGTATTCCTTTTAGAAGGGACAAGTCAGGAAATCTCTGGTCTCTGCCCTTAAACAGATTGTAGAGGAGAGGAGAAATACCCAACATTCATGGACCCTCTGGCAACTAGACAGCTACATGTAGTCTCCCCCATGAGCAAAGACCAAACATATTCAGATATTCGGCCAGTATACTAGCATACCGAATACAGTAGAAGTTTGGTGCCTTTCTTCTGCACAGTTCCGTGAAATGCTAGGCCATTGAGCACCTGGAGAAAGACAGAACTCCAGTGCTGACATTCTTAGCCTCACACTGATTCACGCATGTGACATTGTGGTGTGCAGAGAACTTCTTTCTACATGTAATTAAAATTTCTACATTGTAGTAAGAAAGATCAGAACACAGTAGCTACTTGGTTAAAAAAGCGGTTAAGCATGTCAATGCCCTGTCATCGGGGGTAGGACCGACACTGTGTCTTAGTGTTTGCATCCAAGATGGCAACCCTGTGCAGCCTTTGTAATGTGAAAAACAGCCATAAAACTTTGTCTGTGAATATTTTCTCTTTATACTTCTTTAAAATGGCGCAAGAAGTTAAAGAGACTTATGAGACCATCCAAAAGATTCTTTACGGATTTTTACAATACTTTTCATAGTCTTTTACAGCATCGTTAGGTCATGATTAGGCAGCAAGTTTTTAAGTAGCCTATCTTTATTCAGCCTTTCCAGGGCATTAAACTTAATTTATATAGAAACAGTTCTCTTCGCATGCATGCAAATTTAATCCATTTATATGCTATTTGAATAAATGTTACAATTGCATTAATAAACACAATGTGCATAAACAGGTTTGGAAACTAATATACCTGATTCTTGTGTAGCTTATAGCTCAACTACTGGGAGTAAAACTGGGTCCGCTTTTTTTTTTTATAATAAACTTTGAATTTGAGAACAGTGTTAGATTTACAAAATTGTTATGAAGATAGTACCAGGAGTTCCTACTTACCCCAGACCTTGTTTCTGTATTATTAACATCTTCCATTAGTATGGGACAGTCGTCATAATTAATGAACCAATATTAATACACTATTCTCATCTAAAGTCCATACTTTATTTAGATATCCTCAGTTTTTCCGTAATGTCCATTTTCCGTTCCTGGTCACCATCTAGTTATCATATATCCTTAGGCTCCTCTTGGGCTGTGGCAGTTTTTCAGACTTTCCTTGTTTTTGATAACCCTGGCAATTTTAAAGAGTACTGTCGGGCTTCCCTGGTGGCGCAGTGGTTGAGAGTCCGCCTGCCGATGCAGGGGACACGGGTTCGTGCCCCGGTCCGGGAAGATCCCACATGCCGCGGAGCGGCTGGGGCCGTGAGCCATGGCTGCTGAGCCTGCGCGTCCGGAGCCTGTGCTCCGGAACGGGAGAGGCCACAACAGTGAGAGGCCCGCGTATCAGAAAAAAAAGAAAAAAAAAAAAAAAAGAGTACTGTCAAGTATTTCATAGAATCTCCCTTGGTCGAGATGGGTCTGAGGTTTGTACTCTGGTTAGATCGGAGTAACGTAGTTTTAGGAGGAAGACCATAAAGTGCCACATCCTCATCAGATCATTTCAAGGGTTCATGTCATCAGCATGACTCAGCACTGTTGATGGTGAGCTTGATCACTGGTCTGAAGTAGTGTTTGTCAAGTTTCCAGACTGTAAATGTACTCTTTTTTTTATTATCCCTTTCCATACTGCACTCTTTGGAAGAAAGTCGTTATGTGCAGTTCACATTCAAGGAGTGGGGAGTTATGTTCTCCATCCTTGAAGGTGAGTATCTACATAAATTATTTGAAATTGTCCTGCATTGAAGACTTGCCTGTTCTCTCCCATTTATTTTTTTACTTGTTTGTTCATTGAATCATTTACCTTTTTTAGTATGGGCTCATGGGTGTTTATTTTTACATTTTGGGTTATAATCCAATAGTATTTATCCACCTGTCTGTCTGTCTATCAATCTACCTATCCATCTATCTCAGGTTATTCCAGCTTTGGGGATTGGGAGCCTTTTCAGTTGGCTTCTTGTACCCCTCTGGATTACACCCATCACTGTGTGTGTTCTGGGGGGAGGTGTTCGTTTTTTTGGTATTTTGAACACTTTAATTTCTGTTACTGCAGTATACTCCAGACTCATCTTGTGTATTTCCTGTTCCTGTCCTAGAACGAGCCATTCTCCAAGAAGCCCTGTTTCCTTTTCTTGGAGAAACTAAGATCTGGGCACCACGTTTGCCCATTGCTACTGGGGTTTCATTTCTTCTAGGACCTCTCAGCTGACAGAGTAGAGGGATATACGTATGAATACTAACCTGTGTACATACACATATCTGTAGACTTCTATGTGTAACCATCTGTATCTAGTTTAAGCTGAACATTAATTCATACTGATGTCCTCAACTCTAATCTATTGCCATAGCCTTCTGCCCTTGCTTATCTGTAGCCTCTCACATCAACAGTGAGAAACCTGACCCCCACCATCTGCTATCCATTTACTTCATTGTTCATTCCTGGAAATGTGTATTCACGTTATCAGAATTGTTAACCCACACTCCTGTGGGAAACAACTTTATGGAGCAGGATACGGTGCTTATACACAGTTCCTTTACCTTTAGTCTTGTAGACGCTACTCGTTTCCAAACTCACATAGGTCAGTAACTTATTACCCGTCCCCTTTACTGAGATTGTTTCATACATTTGCAATACACTAAGATCCTTTTGTGATGTCCTGCGTCTCACCCACAGCCTCCTAGATATTCTTTTTCATTTGCATACATGAGTGTTTACTTTTTGTGCAGTGAATTTCTGTGGGTTTTGGCAAATGCTTAATGTCTTGTATTCACCACTACCGTATCATACAGAATAGTTTCACTACCCTGAAAAATGATCTTTGTTTTACTTATTTAACCACCTCTCCCTTCTGAATGGCTGGCAACCAATGTTTACTATCCCTCCAGTAATGCCTTTTCAGAATGTCATGTAGTTGGAATTAGACATACTTGTAGCTTTTCCTGACTGGCTTCTTGCACTTAGCAGTATGCAGTTAAGATTCATCCATGTCTTTTCATGGCTTGATAGCTTATTTCTTTTTATCACTGAATAGTATTCAGTGGTATGGATGCACTAGAATTTGTTGCTCCATTCACCTATTGAAGGACTTTTTGGCCATTAGGAATAAATCTGCTATAAACACTGGTGTGCAGTTTCTTAGGTAGATGTAAATGTTCACATCAGTTGGGAAAATACCTAAGAGTGTGATCACTAAATTGTATAGTACGACTAGGTTTAGTTTTGTAAGAAACTGTCAAATCGTCTTCCAAAGTAGCTGTACCATGTCACAGTCCCACCTGTACTGAATGAAAGATCTTGTACCTTTTTTCTTTTTTATATGGATGTTCAATTGTTCCAGCATCATTTGTTGAAAAACTATATTTCTCCATTGAATTGCCTTAGTTCTTTCACCAAAGATCAGTGACTATATTTGTGTGGGTCTATTTCTGAACTCTCTATTCTTTTCCATTGATCTGTGCGTCTATTCTTTTGCCAGTACCATGCTGTCTTTATTACTGTAGCTTTAAAGAGAGTCTTGAAACCAGGCAGTGTACATCTTCCAACTTTGTTCTTCTTCTTCAGTATTATGTAAGCTATTCCAGGTTCTTTGCCTTTTCATATAAACTCCAGAATCGGTTTGTTGAAAACTATGAAATAGCTTGCTAAGATTTGATTGGGATTGTGTTGAATCTATAGATCAAGTTGAAAAGAACTGCCATCTTAACAATATTGAGCCCTCTAATCCATGAACACAAAATGTCTCTCTACTTATTTAGATCTTCTTTGATTTTTTTTCATAAGTGTTTCTTAGTTTTCTGCTTATAGGGCCTGTACATGTTTTGTTACATTTATGCCTAAGCATTTCATTTTTGGAGTACTATTGTAAATGGCATTTTTTAATTTCAAATTCCAGTTTTTAACTGTTGGTAAATAGGAAAGCATCATATCCTGCATACTTACTATACGTGCTTATTATTTCCAAGCGATTGTTGTTGTCGTCGTTGTTATTGATTCTCTAGGACTTTCTCCATAGACAACATGTCACCTGCAAATTGAGACGATTTTATTTGTTCCTTTCCAAGCTGTTTTATCTCTTTACTACCTTATGCATTAACCAGGACTTCTAGTACAGTGTGGAATAGGAGCGGTGAAAGGAGACATCCTTACCTTTTTTCTGATCTTAGGGGGAAAACATCCAGTTTCTGACCATTAAGTATGATGCTAGCTGTAGAGTTTTTGTACGTATTTTAAATGAAGTTGAGGAAGTTCCTTCCTATTCCTAGTTTGCTAAGGGTTTTATCATGAATGGGTTTAGATTTTTCACACCTTTTTCTGCATCTGTTGATACGATCATGTGATTTTTGTTCTTAGTGTGTTGATGTATTGGATTACACTGATAGATTGTTTAATGTTGAACTAGCCTTGCACACCTAGGGTAAATTCTACTTGTTTATGGTGTATAATTCTTTTTATGCATTATTAGATTCAAATTATGAATGTTTTATTGATTTTTTTTTTTTTTTTTGCGGTACGCGGGCCTCTCACTGTTGTGGCCTCTCCCGTTGCAGAGCACAGGCTTCGGACACGCAGGCTCAGCGGCCATGGCTCACGGGCCCAGCCGCTCCGCGGCATGTGGGATCTTCCCGGACCGGGGCACGAACCCGTGTCCCCTGCATCGGCAGGCGGACTCTCAACCACTGCGCCACCAGGGAAGCCCTTATTGATGATTTTTACATTTATGTTCATGAGAGTTATTGGTCTATAGTTTCCTTGCAGTGTTTTTATCTGGTTTTGGTATTAGAGTTATTCTGGTCTCATGGCATGAGTTAGGCTGTGTTTCCTCTGCTTCTAATTTCTGAAGGTATTATGGAGAATTGGTATGACTTCTTCCTTAAATGTTTTGTAGAAACCATCTGGGCCTGGTGACTACTTGTAGAAGGTTGTTAATTATTGAATAATTTATTTACTAGATATAGTATTCTTTGGGTTATCTATTTCTCTCTGTAGGTGTTTTGGAAGTTCTTTAATTTCAAGGAATTGTTCCATTTCATCAAAATTGTCAAATTTGCGGGCGTAGAGTTTTTCCTGTTATGCCTTTACTATCCTTTTAATGTGTTTTTGGGATCTGTAGTGATGACTCCTCTTTCACTTCTGATATTGGTAATTTGTGTCCTCTCTTTTTCTGTTGGTTAACCTGACTAGTGGTTTATCAACTTTAATGATTTCTGAAAGAACTGGTTTTTGGCCTTGTTGATTTTTTTTTTCCTATTGTTTTTCTGTTGTCAATTTCATTGATTTCCCTTTAATTTTTATTATTTCTTTTCTTCTGCTAGGTTTAGAATTAACTTGCTCTTCCTTCTCTAGTTTCCTAAGATAAAAACTTAAGTTACTGATTTTAGACCTTTCTCCTTCTCTAATATGTGCATTTAACAGTACAAATTTCCCTCTAAGCAGTGCTTTTGCAGCATTACACAAATTTTATTTTATTAAATAAAAATTTATTTTCACTTAGTCTTCTAAGTTATTTACATGTTAAGAAATTCTAAATCACTAATTTTTAACTACTTTAGGAAGGTTGTGCCCTATATTTTGAAAAATTTTGAAGACCAAGAGTCACGGTTTATTCCCACATTAGCCAATAAACTGTCAACGTTTGGTGGCTGGAGGCGCCCCCATTCCTCATCCCCAGTTAATTAATAATAGCTTGAGACCTGCAAGAAGTAACATTCTCATCAGTCCACCCACCGAAAATCCAGGTCAAAGTGCCCCATTGTCTGTCGGTAATTCTATACCATAATCTCCCGGCGTGAAAACAAGCAAAAGGGTCTTCCCTGGTGGTGCAGTGGTTGAGAGTCCGCCTGCTGATGCAGGGGACACGGGTTCGTGTCCCGGTCCGGGAAGATCCCGCGTGCCGCGGAGCGGCTGGGCCCGTGAGCCATGGCCGCTGAGCCTGCGCGTCCAGAGCCTGTGCTCCACAACGGGAGAGGCCACAACAATGAGAGGCCCGCGTACCGCCAAAAAAAAACAAGCAAAAGGATCCACGAAGGATAGACAAAACTCTCTTGGGAGAGCTGGGAGATTTACCAGCTGGTTCTGCAGTTCAGTTTGCTGCTGCATGATTCTCCCTGAGCCCAGTTCTTCAGGGTACCTGAGTCTTGCACTGAGAAAGGGCAGCAAACAAGGCAGGCAAAGGACCCTGCTCTAAGAATTCAGAGTTTGGTCAGAGAAGTCAATCACGAACACACCGATTAGTGCCCTGCCACTCAAACTTGGCTTCATGTACCGGCCACATTGGCACCACCTGGGACCTTGTCAGAGACCCTGAATCTCAGGCCCCTCCCAAGACTCCCTGGGTCAGAATCATATTTTAGGAAGATCCCCAGGGGATTCGTGTGCATGTCAAAATTTGCAGAGCTCTGCCCTAGATAATTGTAGATAGTCATCATGCTGTGAAAAAGATGCCTGGGATGGGGAGGATGGATGTACTTTGGTAGGCCTGTCAAGGCAAGTGTCTCTGAGGAGGCTGCCTTCGAGGGACCGAAGGGTAGAGCCTTATTCATCTTGACACCCCCCCAGTCAGTTCTTCCCTCCACCCCACTGCCACCAAATCCAGGCCACACCTGAGTGCGTGCCACAAACAGTGAGCATCCAGTGAAAGTTTTGGGGGCAAACAAGACAAGGAACGTAAGCCCCAAAAAAGCTATCTGCCTGTTTCATTAAAAAAAGAACATGAAAATACAAATATTTCTAGTCTTCAACTAAAATACCCCTGGCCTGTGAAAGAGGAAATAAAATGCAATGCATCTTTTAAAAGGTTCTGACTTCTGTCTTTTCCAAGAGCACTTTTTTCTTCAGAAAATAAATTGTAACTGGAAATTTCTATTAGCTTTTATAAGTGTAGGTGTACATTTTATAAATGTAGAAAAATGATCAGATGGTTTTAAATTTAAAAACTGCTGGCTAGATATTCTTTCTTGTTCCCTTATAATAGGCTCTAAACTTTAATGTTGTAAGTTTTTCTCTTTCCCTTCAGTTGATCAATGTAATTGAGATTTTTCCCATTTATTGGATTGTCATCTTGTGGTCATATAATTATGCTAGAGATATTAAATATGTTTTAGACACAAAATTGTAAATACAGTACAGAGGAACTGTGAGCTTATTTCCATATCATTAAACTACATTTTACCCATGAGCAAAGTGCATTTTTCATAACTTGCAAGAAATATCTTGTCTTGCAGTAGCACACATATTTAACATTCTTTTAAAAGCTACTCGATTTGGCATTGATATTTGGATTATTTTATTATCAGGGAATAAGGGGACAGCAGAATACTAAGTACCAATATATAACTGACCAATTAGTAAGATTCTACTACTATTCTAAGTGGCCATTCTACCAATGAACATTTTTTCTGGGTGCAGTGTATAATTTTGGAGAAATGTTCTTAGATGCTCCCATGGCATTGCTTAAGCATAAAAGTTACTAATGTCTCCAGAAGTAAATTGTAATACAACAGTCGTTTCTATCAGTTACTTTGTTGCAATTAAATTTGCATAATACACAATGCTCCTATTTTTATTCTGGTGGCATTGAAACGTTTGGGGTTATCAGCTTTGTAATTATGCAAATCTTGAAATTATTTATCCTTTCTAATGTCCAGAACTCTGTTCTTGTTGGGCTTTCCTTTTGAACCAGTGCTTGATGAAATGTCAGTATACCTTCTCATACAGCAATTTCTGTATGTACTAGATGCAAGTAAACTCTTTTATAATACAGGTTTTTATTGTTTAAATAGCTCTGTTAGTATATGGATGTAGCCTAAACACAGGCTTTTAGGCTTTATCTAAGGTGAAGTAGTTCTTTTCTGTTGTTAAAATACATCAATGCTATTACTAAAATTTAGGGGGGAAAGTAATAAAATAATAAATTGAGTATAACTTCTAATATAAAAACAAAGTTCCCCTGGCATGTTTCTGTTAACAAGAGTCCACTCAAGCAGACTTCTCAGCTCACTATTACTTTTTATTTTATTTTATTTTTTTTTTTGGCCACATAGCACTTTAAAGATCAGAAAAACGTTCACTAGGAAGGATGCATCAGCAAACTATTAGTTCAGCAAACTATTCACTTTCCACAGCCACAGAACTACAAAATGATTATTGAGAGGCAGATCCAAGCTTTTGAAATCCTTCAAGATTCCTGATAAAAAGAATATGGATTACATTTCATTTAGAATCAGTTGTTTAACTGGGGCAGAAAAGTGGGCAAAGGTAGCTAGAACAGTTTTTAACAAGAATTAAACAAAAAACCAAGACACTAAATTTAAATTAAATTAAAAGAGACACCCCCTTTCCTGGGAATTTTTACACATTTTACCGAAATTATGTTACCCAGATTATGGGCATGAATATTCAGAGTTGCTGCTAATTTAAGTGAATTTTTATTCTAAGACAGCCTTCCTGTCAGGGCAGAGGCCACGTCAGAATCATTATCATCAACACACGTGTTCATCACCCTCCTGTGGATGAACCCTTTGCAGACCACTTTTTAAACTTACATTGGGTCCCCCTTTACTGTGCTTCGAGATCAGCAGATCCCCCAGTGTCCCAGCCATCCACCACTTCTTCAGGGAGAGCAGGTGGGAGAGATGCCACTTAATGATTAATCAGGTGGAAAAGTTGTCTTCATCAAAAATTGAATGTAATGTGTAGAAAGCGCTTCTTTTCTGTTCAGAGTTCCTGATACCAGCTCTCATAAACCCATCAAGCATCCATTTAGCTAACTTTTACTATTAAAGAGAAAGGAAATTTATTTTTTTAAGCAAATGATGTCCACTCAGTGCTCATTCCCCACAAGGAATCTGTTTTATACTCCTTGTACTTTTCCTTTTTGTCTCAGAGAGGTCTGAAGCTTTCATATCACTTATCCATGAGCCCAACCTAGACCTACAGTAAGATTTGTGCACTTACCTCCTTTCACAGAGTGTTTTGCTTCTTTCTTCCTTCTGGGTAACGTACTTCACTAACAAGTGAATGGCGCTGATTGACAGGTGGGGCAGTATAAAGAAAACAAGATCCACTTGTTCCGTGAAAGCGTAATTTATGTGGCAACATTTTTAGTTAATGAAATGAATGTTGTAAAGATCCAGGTGAAAATGGCTGGTGTTTGTGTGCCCATAGGTTTTTTTTTAGAACCCAGGCCCATATTTGGGGACTGATAAAATGGTCTGGGGACTGATAAAATGGTCTCTCTGCTTATGTAGCATCAAATGTTAGAGAGTTTTATTGGCTTCTTTCAGTTAGAACACCTTAATACTTCAGAATATATTCTGACTTATAGTCTTGAAACTACAGACTAAGTCTCTAGGCATCCGAAGATTCAGAAGATAAAACACTTGAAAGTCAAATTGCTGATTCCCAAACAGAAATCAAACTATCAGATTGCTCTTAGTCACATTTTTTAAAAATATGATTTGATTGTGCATTGAATTTTTAATATTTAAAAATCATCCTTTAGTGGAAAAGCCACATAATTATTTTATTTTTGTTCAATTTTATTTCATATTATCATAGGCAAATCATTACTTTCATGAAAATACAGCAGATATGGTGACCATGACAATCAGATGGTGTGTCTAGTGTCAATAATATAGCCTCCAGAGGTAAATTCTATGCATTTCCATTTTCCAAATGTCTTCTTATGTTGAAAAGCACTCTTAATTCTCGGTGGTGCTCACTACAGTTTCAATGCAATGCAGACACATTCCTTGTTGCAGCATTATTTGCACGTTTCAGAACCATCTGTCAACCATTAGTCCCTTACTTGGAAGTCACACTCCTTCCCCTGCAACTCTACAGTAGGGTACTTCCGGCTACAGGAATTAATCCCCTCTGACTTGTATTATAGTATGTCTCCCTACACTGGGAGCTCTTCAAGCACAGAGACAGTATATCTGTCTTTATTTCCCTGAGGGCCTCTAATAGTACCAGGCCTACCTTAAGTGTGCAGGAAAACATATCGAATTGAATTTCCTACCCAAGGAATCAGTGCATTAAATTCAGTCATTCGAGATTCTAGCCACATCTTCCCCAGTAAGTTCTTTCAACCATCTTTTTTTTTAAAGGACACCCAAAAACATCAGTTTAGTGCACATTGAAAGATTGAAAAAAATGAAAATATTTGTCCAAATTAAAATTGGAACATGTAGCTCATATATTTTAAATGAACATGTGTGCTTCTGTAATAATAATTTTATTATCACCAAGTTACAGGATAGAGTTTTAATTATGACCTTTATATCAGTAGAAGCCATATATTTGGGATTAAAAACCTACAGCTTTAACTAGTCTCGTTAAAGACTATAGCTTGATACATTCTGGGCTCCAACTTTTATAAAAACCAGAGAACACTTCTAATAACACTTTTCTAATTTCATGGTTCAATGCACAGTCAGTAAAGATTTAAATAATTCAGAAAGAAAGCCTATTCTCTTTCTTTATTAGAAGTTTGAGTCAGGCAAATTCTTTGACATTTAATAGGTTTTTAACCCTTTTAATAACTTTTTATAATGAAATTTATTGGCAGTTGTTTTAAAGAAAGAGTTATTATATTAGCATGAATAGCATTCTGTAGTTTTATGATTAGTTTTGAGACCTTGACCTTATATGACTCAAAGTGTATAAAAGCATAAATGAGTAATGTTAATATTAACTAAATTAGGTATACCCAGAAATATAGAGACTATATAGAACTACATTCACCCCATTATCTAACATGCTATAAAATTTTGGCAGACAAGTATTTGAATCTTTTAATTGTTTTAAAGGGGCTTAAGGTCACTTACCAAGTCAGACACTTCAAAGGAACTGAAAGACATTGTAATTTTCCTAGACTGATTTTACCAATTTATTAATATTATACTCAATAGGAGAGGATTTCCAGCCTTTCCTATCTTAGAAAGGCTATTTTAATGTTTTATAATACATTATTAAAAGGATTATTGGAAGATTTCCATAATAACATACTAATTTAAAATTGTACTTTTCTTCAAGTCCCCAGTAAGTTGGGAGCATACAAATATTCTGCATAGGGAAGCTATCTGGGCCAAGCAGACTACAAGGTTTTAATTTTGCTTCTTGAGATACACTTTTAAGGGAATGTCATGTGTATCTAATGATTTAAGAGCCTCTAAATGAAGTCAAATATCACTTTTCTGAACTGACGTTAAGATGTCAATATTCCACTTGACATCTGCACTTTTACTAGCATCCCATTAATGTTCCAGTAGAAACTATGAAATTCACTTAAATTTTCAGGTTTAAGTATAATATAAGAAACCATTTAAGCTGACTTTGATGCTATAAATATACAGAGCAAGTTCTCGTAGGTAAACCACAACTCCCACAGGGCATGTCTCGTAACATTTCCCAATTTTCTTATCACCTATTCTTCCAATCCATTCTTTTTGTTCCAATGCACACAATCCTTTGAGAGAGTTCTGAAAATAAGGCACATTATTCAGTCCCTTCTCTGAGAACATCAAAGCAGAGGAAGTGTGAACAGACATTAGCATGTTTGAATACACGTTAATATAAGATTTTAGCCCCATGAACAAAGCGCTGCCTACACTCTGCAGTGCAGATGTGAAAGACAGGATCTATACAAAGAAAGGGCTTCACTGACTCTAATCACGGCAGACACAGAGCAGACTCATAGACTCCTATTACCAGAAGTGTACACGTGTGTAGGAACTGCTAATTCAGATGTCTGGGGAAACGGAAGGTGGACCACATGGTCCCCCAAACCCTTTTATCGATAGTTACGGGAGAAATTCCAGTCGCTGAGCCTTCACGTCCTGCCATGAATTGGAATTAAGAGGGATGCTCCTTGTCAGCTAAGAGTCAAGCTCGCCCACTGTACATTTTCGTGTCTCCCTTATTTGAGCTGGGCAGAGGGACCCGTTCAAGGGCTCCCTGAAGCACAGTGTGAAGCTTGGTAACACTGAAATGTTGATAGCTTAGCAGTAACAGCAAGAGACAGAGTGTTGGCATGAAGCAATCAAAAATGGAGTGCCTCGATTTGAGTAAAAAAAAAATCTTTCCAACTGTGCAGTTAGAAGACATCACTCTACCCCGTAACCTCCCGGCCATCATTGTGATCCAAAAGAGAGACTGTATGTACAGGGTTGATGGGAGAGAATGGTATACTATGAACTGCAATCCATTTGTATGCATTAAAATTTTTTTGAACTGTTTATCTACCAGTTAGCCTCTTAGCCTTGATCAGGGAGCTATTAAAATCTGGGTTATAAGTTCAACCGTTATCTGGGCTATTTACTTTCTCACAGTGAACCCCTGTGCTCTGTGACATGAGCTGCCTGGCTTATCCCAGGGAAGGTCCCCACAGATGCAAGCTTTGGGCAGCCAGAATGCTTGGTCACAACCATGTCAGTGGCTCACCATGAAAGAGAACTAGTCAGGGAAAGTGACGCAAGGTTGATAGCAAAAGGTAAACATCAGCCTCTTCCACAAAAGGTAATGCATGTGAGCGCCAGCCACAAAATAAGTTCACATCTGGCAGAACATGTTCATAGTTTTTATTCTAGGTAATCCTCACAAGTGCACTTTGAAGCAAGCATTAAGGTCAGTACATTTCTCTCAGGTTGGTCTCTTTAAAACTTACCACTATCAAACAAACTACGTCTAACACTTATTTATCACATTGTCTGTTTGCCCCGCTGGAAAACGAGCTGCGGAGGGGAGGGATTTCAGTGTACCTGGTCACTGTTGTTTACCTGGTACCTAGAGCAGTGCCTCTAGAGTAAGCACTCAATAAATATTTGCTGCTGAAAAGTTGTTATCCACCTATTTTGCAGAGGTGGAAAATGAGGCCCAGATTAATTATTAAAGGTAAGACAGGGCTTCCCTGGTGGAGCAGTGGTTGAGAGTCCGCCTGCCGACGCAGGGAACACGGGTTCGTGCCCCGGTCCGGGAAGATCCCACATGCCGCGGAGCGGCTGGGCCCGTGAGCCATGGCCGCTGAGCCTGCGTGTCCGGAGCCTGCGCGTCCGGAGCCTGTGCTCTGCAACAGGAGAGGCCACAACAGTGAGAGGCCCGTGTACCGCAAAAAAAAAAAAAAAAAAAAAAAAGTAAGACAGCTCATTAGGATCAGAGCTAGTCTGATGATGTCATGAGCAGGGTTTCCTCCACCATAGCACACTACCTCCCATCTGGAAAAAGGAAGAAAAAGAAATCAAATAAAATGATGCAGAATTGCTTTTCAGTTTGTAAAAATGAATCCGGATGCATACACTAGGGCAACTAAGATGTTTCTTTCTGGATCTATGGGATGTAACAGAAATAGAAGTCAGGCTCTGTCAGGGAGGGTTAGGACCTGGCAAAGACACTGGGGACATTCAGAGGTTGGGGGTTCTCCCTCCTTCTGTGGCTTTCTGTCTTCGATGTTTGATCTTTGGTTCATCCCTGGGAGAGCATACAAAAAAATTAATTAAATTAAAATTTTTTAATTTAAAATGATCTTTAGCCAGTATAAATTTTAGCCATGATGTTTAAAACTTTCAATGATGTTTTCTTCTATCATATCAAATCCCTTGTGTAATAAGGGTCCTGATTCATGGAAGAGGCTACGATGAGGGAGAGACCCCAGTTTGAGGGTGGAGGATGGTCAGGTGTTATGGAAGGTCACATGGATATGAGTGCTTGCTTTCCGAGGTGGTTTTAGTCTTCCCCAAGGATGGTAATTCTAGAGAGTGCTGTGTCTGAGCTTTTGGGAAATATTTAATGAATTATGCTCCAGAGTTCTTGCTTTCTTGTAATAGTTTTATGATGACTATCCTAACTAAACTATAAGTATTCCATTTTAGTGCACTGTAAAGAAACCTGAACGCTATTTGTTTATATTGTCTTTTGGAAGAAAAGTAGAATGTTAAATTCAAAAACAATTTTTTTGGAACTTCAGAGTTGAAATCAAGTTATTCTGACCAAATATTAGGATAAAAATACATTTCCATAAAAATCTTTAATCTTTCTTTTGAACTGCATATGTATTTCCCAGATTTCCCCTCTTCTGATATTAAATATCAGGCTTCAGAATCAGAAATCTAATAACAGAGAGTGTTAAAGTTTATTTAAAATACGTTTTTAAATAATAAATAGATCACACGAGGAGATCACATAGAAATGATTTAATTTGGACAACAAATAATTTAGCTCTCTCTTGGAAATGCATTTAGGAAAATAATAAATAAAATTTGACTATTAAATTTACCCACGAATTGTCTGGGTGCATACATTTACATATTAATTGAATCCCTGGCAAAAATATGTAATCAAATTGGGGACTTAAATAATATCAACATTTACATTCCTCTCCTAGCCTCTTAGAGTGCATTATTCCTAAGAAAAATGGAAGTGCTTAGCCTTCCTGGCCTGATTAATCATGCAAGGCTGGAGGGGTACCAAGAGCAAGGCTCAGAAGTTTTTCTTTAGATGCTGAGGACGGTGTGTGTTTGATAGTGTGTACAAAAGGGACCGAGAGTAAGCACTTGTCACAGCCTAAGCCGGCGGGGTCTCCTCACAGCCCTGGGAAAAGCACTCAACAGCAAAGGGTGTCAAATTCTGACAGACAGGGGTAAACGGAAGGGCTTCAGAGATTCCTCACGTTCTCTTGTTCCTGCTGCAACTGGCAAAAGTCCAGGCCTCGCCCACAAAGCCCACAGAAGGCAGCAGCTGGTGGAGCCGCATTAGCAAATAAGGCCTCGGGGCTCCCCATGTTCCAGGCTCTGTTCACCAACTGCTGTTCACTCAAACAGCTGGATCAGAGCAGAGAAAGCCAAGACATCGTTAGAGACTGTTTTGATATGGATTGTCTGCTGGAGGCAGCGATAATGATAGCTTTCGAGGTTCACATGTTGGACTGGGAAGGATGCTGATATCTGAAAGAAGAAAACAGACTCTGAAGGACTGTGAAACACACAATTTTAAATGCTGAAACGCAGGCCTTCATTTGTTCTGGTGCCGTTCAAGTGTGAGATTTTAACGCCCTTTTGTCACGAATACAACTAATGTTGTTTTAAGTATCTTTCTTTTCTTTTGGTATTAGTTATACCAAAGTGTTACTCCGCATTTTTTAAAATAATCTGAGATGAACAACTTGGGTATTTTTTTCTTTTCCTTTTCAAAGAGAATCCAAGAAAAATAACGTGAGAACACGTGTTGAAATATGTATCAAATAGTGTGCCTGAAGTTTCCCACTCAAGCTGTATCCTCAACCTGGCGCTCTTACGCTGTAGGTATGGGCCAGGGGAGAAAGGAACATGGTGTTAGCATAAGCCATGGATTACAAGGCAGATCATGAGGGAGAACACATGATATCTGCTTTGGTTTCCTAATTGGTTTTAACTGAGCTTTTGCTTTCCATTAATTGGAAAAAGGTTTTGAAGGAACTCAGTGGAGTTCATCATAATCTTCATCATCATAATCTTCCTCCATTACTTTAATTGACATTTGTTAGCTCCCATAATTAAAGAACAATATTGGTCCTCAGTAACAATCTGTAAACTTTAAGGAAACAGTTCCCGTTTTCAAAAAAGTGAAATCTAGCATCCATTTTCAATGGATTGAGTTTCCCTAATGGGGAGATAAATATTAAGAGCCATTCAAAATTAAAATACCAACAACATGCAGGACTTTTAGCCAAGAAAAAACAAAGCTCACTGGCCTTGAAATAAACAAAATGAGAAATTCACACACAGGTTAGAAAGTACCTTGAGACACTTGAGTCCTGAGAATTTAGCAAAGGTAGTTTCCCAAAGATCAAGGATTTGTGGTATTATTTATGTGAAGCCAGAGTCATCAATCTTAAATGTACCTGAGCATCTATTCAGTGGAACTCAAGAAAATATGTGTTGAGTATCTACTATGTGCCAAGGTCTGTGCTAGATACTAGGGCTAAAATGGTAAACAAAGTAGATTCTATCCCTGCTTTTTTGAGTTTATAATCTATTAGGGTGTATCAGTCAAGATTAGTTCCGCTACGTATAACAGGAAACTCAAAACCACTGAGAAAAGATTGACATTTTCTTCCCTTCCACATTAAATACTCCCACAGTAAGTAGGTTGTCCAGGGTCCGGTGTCTTCATGATAATCGGACACTCAAGCTTCTTTCCTGTGCCTCCAACATCCGAAGGGCGCTGGTCCGAGACATTTTCCTGAGTTCTAATCATCACACCCACATTTTTGCCAGCAGAAAAGAACAAAAGAATGTGAACCCTTCCTTCAATGAGATTTCTTGGAAGTACCTCCCAGCACTTTCATTTATATTTCAGTAGCCAAAACATGGTCACGTGGCCATACAGAGCTGCAAAGGAAGGAGGCAGTGCCCTCTGTTAGCCAGCTTTCCAGCTAGACAGCCAACTACCGGAGGCCTGTCCCTCCGGACAAAAGTAAATGAGTGGTAGAGGGTACAGCTTGAGGTTTCTGCCACAAATGGAAGCAGACATTATTCATATTTTCTTTTCATCTTGGGACTAATGCTAGATGACGTTCACAGGAAAAAATAAAGATCATCAAACTGGTTAAAGTCAGTTTATACTTGTAGTGCTTATTTCTTCATTTATGTACTGACTAGGCAGGTATTTTTTGAATACTTGGAATACCTAATGTAACTAAAAGAGATCTCAGGAAGGATTGAAAAATGCATTAGTCATGTACAAATCATGATTACTGTCTAGGAGTACACGTTTAAGAAATTTAAAAGTAGTGTCCCACAAAGAAAGTTTAAACAGAATGCTTTGGCGGTTCATAATAAGAAGGTTCTTAAAGCTTTGTAGATGAGCTGACTTTTGAACTTCACTTCAAAATATTGGGTTGCCCAAAAGGTTCATTGATTTTCTTCCGTAAGGTGGCTATGAGAATAGCACTTAGTTGTCTTTAACTTCATTCAAAACTATTTTGTTAGATCATATGTGACAGCTGTCATATCAGCATGCATTTAAACAAAGACTTATCAAAATGGGTGAATTTTTGTGTAGCCATTTTAATATTGAAGGTGGAAGAAAACAACATTTTTGGGATATTATGCTTTATTATTTCTTTTTTTTTAATTTTTTTAAATTTTTTTTTTTTTTTTTTTTGGCTGTGTTGGGTCTTAGTTGCAGCACGCAGGATGGTCTTCGTTGAGACATGTGGGTTCTCTCTCTCTAGTTGTGGCATGCGGGCTCTCTCATTGAGGTGCAGGCTCAGTAGTTGTGGTGCACAGTCTTAGTTGCCCCACGGCACGTGGGATCTTAGTTCCCCGAACAGGGGTCGAACCTGTGTCCCCTGCTTTGGAAGGAGGATTGTTTACCACTGACCACCAGGGAAGTCCCTTTGCTTTATTCTTTCAAGAAAGGTAAAAACGCAACCGAAATGCAAAAAGAGATTTGTGCAGTTTAGGGAGAAGGTGGTGTGACTGATCGAACATGTCAAAAGTGGTTTCCAAAGTTTCATGCTGGAGATTTCTTGCTGGATGATGCTCCACGGTCAGGTAGACCAGTTGAAGTAGATAGCGATCAAATTGAGACATTAATTGAGAACAATCAATGTTATACCACGTGAGAGATAGCCGACGTACTCAAAATATCCAAATCAAGCATTGAAAATCATTTGCACCAGCTTGGTTATGTTAATCCCTTTGATGTTTGGGTTCCACATAAGTTAAGCAAAAATAAAAACCTTCTTGACCATATTTCCGCATGAGATTCTCTACTTAAATGTAATGAAAACGTTCCATTTTTAAAACAAATTGTGATTGGTGATGAAAAGTAGATACTGTACAGTAATGTGAAATGGAAGAGATCCTGGGGTAAGTGACATGAACCACCACCAACTACACCAAAAGCTGGTCTTCATCCAAGGACGCTGATGTTGTGTATATTGTGGGATTGCAAGGGAGTCCTTTATTATGAGCTCCTTCTGGAAAACCAAACGATTAATTCCAACAAGTACTGCTCCCAATTAGACCAACTGAAAGCAGCACTTGACAAAAGCATCCAGAATTAGTCAACAAAAAACTCATTATCTTCCATCAGGATAACGCAAGACGAGTGTTTCTTAGATGATCAGACAAAAACTGTTACAGCTTGGCTGAGAAGTTCACATTCATTCTCCGTATTCATCAGACACTGCACCTTTGGATTTCCATTTATTTAGGTCTTTACAAAATTCTTTTAATGGAAAAACTTTCAGTTCCCTGGAAGACTGTAAAAGGCACCTGGGGAGGACCTTCCAGACGGCAGAGGAGTAGGACGTGGAGATCATCCTCCTCCCCACAAATACATCAAAAATACAACTACATGTGGAACAGCTCCTACAGAACACCTACTGGACACTGGCAGAAGACCTCAGACTTCCCAAAAGTCATGTGGCTGATAGGGTCTTGGGGCTCCAGCCGGGTGTCAGGCCTGAGCTTCCAAGGTGGGAGAGCCGACTTCAGGACATTGGTCCACCAGAGACCTCCTGGCCCCACATAATATCAATCGACAAGAGCTCGCCCAGACAACTCTGTCTCAACGCTAAGACCCAGCTCCACTCAACGACCAGCTAGCTCCAGTGCTGGACACCCTATGGCAAACAACTAGCAAGACAGAAACACAATACCACCCATTGGCAGAGAGGCTGCCTAAAATCATATTGAGTTCACAGACACCCCAAACACACCACCGGACGCAGTCCTGCCATGGGAAAGACAAGATTCAGCCTCATCCACCAGAACACAGGCACTAGTCCCCTCCACCAGGAAGCGTACACAACCCACTGAACCAACCTTAGCCACTAGGGGCAGACACCAAAAACAACGGGAACTACAAACCTGTACTCTGTGAAACGGAGACCCCAAACACAGTAAGTTAAGCAAAAGGAGGAGACATAGAAATACACAGCAGATAAAGGAGCAAGGTAAAAACCCACCACACCAAACAAATGAAGAGGAAATAGGCAGTCTACCTGAAAAATAATTCAGAGTAATGATAGTAAAGATGATCCAAAATCTTGGAAACAAAATGGAGAAAATACAAGAAACGTTTAACAAGGACCTAGAAGAACTAACGAGCAAACAAACAATGATGAACAACACAATAAATGAAATTAAAAACTCTCTAGAAGGAATCAATAGCAGAATAACTGAGGAGAAGAACGGGTAAGTGACCTGGAAGATAAAATAGTGGAAATAACTACTGCAGAGCAGAATAAAGAAAAAAGAATGAAAAGAATTGAGGATAGTCTCAGAGATGTCTGGGACATTAAATGCACCAACATTCGAATTATAGGGGGTCCCAGAAGAAGGAGAGAAAAAGAAAGGGACTGAGAAAATATTTGAAGAGATTATAGTTGAAAACATCCCTAATATGGGAAAGGAAATAGTCAATCAAGTCCAGGAAGTACAGAGAGTCCCATACAGGATAAATCCAAGGAGAATCATGCTAAGACACATATTAATCAAACTATTAAAAATTAAATACAAAGAAAAAGTATTAAAAGCAGCAAGGGAAAAGCAACAAAAAACACACAAGGGAATCCCCATAAGGTTAACAGCTGATCTTTCAGCAGAAACTCTGCAAGCCAGAAGGGAGTGGCAGGAAATATTTAAAGTGATGAAAGGGAAAAACCTACAACCAAGATTACTCTACCC